>NC_136506.1:69107934-69160434 GCF_053919585.1 Euprymna scolopes
TATGAGAATAGAAAATTATTATCGATGAATCATCAATAAAAATGCTACGTATAGTCTCATTAATATATATATATATATATATATATATATATATATATATATATATATATATATACTAGCGTGGGGCACCCGGTTTTGTCCGGGCGTAAAATACGCTTAAATATCATATTTTTTGATTTGTCCAGATTTCATATATACTATTATAGAGCTGTGATTTCAGAAATAAAAAAAATGTATTTGAGTGCCATCAGCTAGAATCGAAACCGAAGCATTCAAAGCTGGTGACGTTACCACTGTACCAACGTGACACGGACATGAACTGATTAAAAATTAAACTTAAAAATAAACTAAGATGTATAACGATTTTTTTTTTCAATTTTTACCCATTTTTGACCGCCTTAAAGTCTATTTTAACCGGCTGAAGACACATAAAAGGACGGTCCGTAAAAAATCCAATCATTTGATTTCCCTAGCACCGGTCTGCGACTTTTAGTTTTCGAGGAGATAGTTTGAAAATATGGAGACAGACAGATATATAGCCTTTTATATATTATATATTCCAATCCTACGATTGATTTTACTAAAAAGTGTCAGCACTTATCAAGGCCAGATGTCATTCGATTATCAAGGTCAATGAATTGGAATGATTGTCAAAAGCAAGTTCGAATATTCGTGAGGACGGTTCTAGATAAGAATCTGTTGACATTGGCTTTGAACACAACTAAATTACGGTATTTAGTTCTCTCCCACTGCAAGAACTGTGGCGCCAGGGTTGGAAAGCGGGATTGAGAAATCAGCGCCCCAGAGGAGAGGCACTCTGATCTGCAAAAAGTGCCTGGGTAGCCCGTCAGAATTCTCTGGTAAGGTTGCCTCAGGAGATTGGCAATACAATAGCCCCTTCTCAAAGAGAGAAGATAAAGCATGGGAGGGTGAACCTCATAGAACTGCACAGAACTTTACACTCACCGCAAAATAAACAGGGACCGGGTCATTACAGAAATAGTCTAATCTTTGTTGATTTTGAGGTCTCAGGATAAAGATTCCTAGCCGTGTATACACAACTAAATTATAATTTATGAAAAACCCTTTTTGAATACATCCGTTATAGAAATTTACCATTACGTCAGGCACCCTGGGGAAGAAAGGAGAGTTTTTTTTTATTTTTTTCGTTTGTAGTAAAGAGACGAGTTCATGGTAATGTTATACAAGAAGAAACTATAAATTTTTGTTCAATCGAGCAGCTTCCATCGAAATGATGAAACTAGCAACATCTCTTTTGGGAGAAAAGGGCTTTAAAGGATCTACATCTAATATCTGTCCAAGGAGCGTTCTCAAAGCGGCAAAGGAGCGGCATCTCCCCTGATGTGGCAGCAGTATTTCATCTTGGTACATATATAACATAGTGCATATGAGCGCGTGAAAAAAATATCAGCAGCAGCGAATGATAACTGGCTTTCGAAGAGATTAGCAGCGGAAAACGCGCATAGGAAGTGTGCGCGAGAAAATGGGAAAAAAGAGAAAAAGGGCATCACGTGCTCGAGAGAGAGAAGGCAAAGTGCAAGGTTGAAGAAAATGGACATGTAAATGGCTGGCGAGAAATGGCTGGCTGCGGTCGGCGTGAAGCCGGAGAAAAGGTGTACACCGGACGAAATGGACGATGGCGAGAGACTTTTAAGTGGTGTTGAAACAATTATATATATATATATATATATATATATATATATATATATATGTGTGTGTGTGTGTGTGTGTGTGTGTGTGTGTGTGTGTGTGTGTTATATATATATTATTTTTAAAATGTAATTATCCACTGACATGTGTTTCGTCGTCTACGACTCATCAGAGGGGCTAACACACACACACACACACACACACACACACACACACATATATATATATATATATATATATATATATATATATATATATATATATATATATATATATATATAACGGTAATGAAAAAAAACTTTTGTTGAGAAAGAAAAAAAATGTCAACCCGGGCATTTATTTATTTATTTGCAGTTTTATTTTTATGAATTACTAAAGTAAACTGTTACGGCCATATGTTATTTTTATATAGGTAGTGGATTGCATTAGGAATAAGATACTTGCGGAGTTGTACAATGAGTCAACTATTTTTCCAGTGGTTCTATCAACAGAATTGTTGCAAGTCTTTCATTTTGGAATGAAACCTGGTCGTAGGAGCTAATAAAAAAAGGAGCTAATAAAAAAGGAGCTAATAAAAAAGGAGCTAATAAAAAATGAGCTAATAAAAAAGGAGCCAATAAAAAAGGAGCTAATAAAAAAGGAGCTAATAAAAAAAGGAGCTAATAAAAAAGGAGCTAATAAAAAAGGAGCTAATAAAAAATGAGCTAATAAAAAAGGAGCTAATAAAAAAGGAGCTAATAAAAAAAGGAGCTAATAAAAAAGGAGCTAATAAAAAAGGAGCTAATAAAAAAGGAGCTAATAAAAAAAGAGCTAATAAAAAATGAGCTAATAAAAAAGGGGCTAATAAAAAAGGAGCTAATAAAAAGGAGCTAATAAAAAAGGAGCTAATAAAAAAGGAGCTAATAAAAAAAGGAGCTAATAAAAAAGGAGCTAATAAAAAATGAGCTAATAAAAAAGGAGCTAATAAAAAAGGAGCTAATAAAAAAGGAGCTAATAAAAAAGGAGCTAATAAAAAAAGGAGCTAATAAAAAAGGAGCTAATAAAAAAGGAGCTAATAAAAAAGGAGCTAATAAAAAAATGAGCTAATAAAAAAGGAGCTAATAAAAAAGGAGCTAATAAAAAAAGAGCTAATAAAAAATGAGCTAATAAAAAAGGGGCTAATAAAAAAGGAGCTAATAAAAAGGAGCTAATAAAAAAGGAGCTAATAAAAAAGGAGCTAATAAAAAGGAGCTAATAAAAAAGGAGCTAATAAAAAAGAGCTAATAAAAAAGGAGCTAATAAAAAAGGAGCTAATAAAAAAGGAGCTAATAAAAAAAGGAGCTAATAAAAAAGGAGCTAATAAAAAAGCTAATAAAAAAGGAGCTAATAAAAAGGAGCTAATAAAAAGGAGCTAATAAAAAAGGAGATAATAAAAAAGGAGCTAATAAAAAAGGAGCTTATAAAAAAGGAGCTAATAAAAAAGGAGCTAATAAAAAAGGAGCTAATAAAAAAATGAGCTAATAAAAAAGGAGCTGATAAAAAAAAGGAGCTAATAAAAAAGGAGCTAATAAAAAAGGAGCTAATAAAAAATGAGCTAATAAAAAAGGAGCTAATAAAAAAGGAGCTAATAAAAAAGGAGCTAATAAAAAAATGAGCTAATAAAAAAATGAGCTAATAAAAAAGGAGCTAATAAAAAAGGAGCTAATAAAAAAGGAGCTAATAAAAAAAGGAGCTAATAAAAAAGGAGCTAATAAAAAAGGAGCTAATAAAAAATGAGCTAATAAAAAAGGAGCTAATAAAAAAGGAGCTAATAAAAAAAGGAGCTAATAAAAAAGGAGCTAATAAAAAAGGAGCTAATAAAAAAGGAGCTAATAAAAAAAGGAGCTAATAAAAAAAGGAGCTAATAAAAAAGGGGCTAATAAAAAAGGAGCTAATAAAAAAGGAGCTAATAAAAAAGGGGCTAATAAAAAAGGAGCTTATAAAAAAGGAGCTAATAAAAAAATGGAGCTAATAAAAAAAAGGATCTTCTTTAAGGGGAAGTTCATTGGTTATTTATATTAAAATTGTTTCTTTTCGACTTCATCTTACTACTTTGCTGGAAAGAAACAAAACAGGTTTAAAACGCCTAAATACTACCTACTTATAACAATACTAACATGGAGAACCGACATTACTGAATAAAGATCAACAAATGTTTGACCCTCCCATATTTTATTGTCATCAAAATCGTTGCAATCCTCTATTTTTCAATCAAATCGATTAATTGCCAGCTTTACCGTGGGACTCACCGCGGTGCCCAGGGATGAATCTTCATATGTCTCCCTGTAGTGACTTATCCCACAATACATTGTAGTTTACATTGCACTGTAAAGAACCTACTGTTGATTTTATAAAATTATTTTTCTATAATGACTTGAATCAAAGTTTAAAATGCAAAAGTCAAATATCATGATTCAATTGTGCTCTAACCAAGAGTATTCATTTCGAACGCGCCCGTCATATAAAAACTACTGTTGTTTCTATAGGCCGGGCCTTTCTATTTGTGCTATGATAATTTTTGTTGGTTGTTTTTGTTTTACGCCATATCAACCCTTTTCACGTTATTTAATGCCAAATCCAGTGATTTTGAAGAAAATATTTTTAATAGAATATATTTTTTTCTTCAAGTCGGTTTCTATTTAACCATAGTTGGGACTCTAACGGGTACTACTACTCCGGGTCAGAACAGACCTGGGAGCTATGGCAATTAAAGGGTGGCTCCACACTCCCCAAAGCCGGCAAGCTGGGGCCTCACCATCGGATATAGTTTAAGGTCATATCCTGGACCTGTGAAATGATAATGGCTGGAATTAAAGTTTTAAATGTAAACGTCAAGTTCTATGGTTCAAATGTTCTCTAAACAGAAACATTCACTTCGAACGTGCCCCTGTCGTATAAAAGAACCTACTGTTTGTTTATACGACGGGCCGTTCAGCTGTTTCAGTGCTAGATTTTCTCAAATTCACTCATGATGTTAGGCTGTATAAGACGTTAACTTTCGTTCAAGTCGCCTATTCCTTCTTTTATCGGAACTTTTTTATCGATAATCGATACTTATCAAAGACATTCCGATACAAAATCTATCTAAGAACACTGCCAAGCACATAAAGTACATTTGTGTGAAATTTCAAAAAAAATCGGCCCAGTTGTTTAGGAGGTCATAGGGAACGAACTCATACACACAAAGTTCTGTTTTATAATAGTAGAAGCTAGATAGATTTATATATAAATTATATATTATTTATAATTAATGGTCTTCATATTTTGTTAAATAATAATAATAATAATAATAATAATAATAATAATAATAATAATAATAATAGTTTATCGTCACCCAAATTATGTGCTTCTTTGAGTTGTTTTAGTCTAAATAATGAAAATAATATTCTGAAAAATTCAGGAATATAATATCCGTCGGTGTGTTCGTCACGCTTAGCATTGACATCATTATGCACGCAGATTGGATGGACGCATCTAAAACAATACTTGTTCTTCCTTATGTGGTTTTCCTTTTCTGTTGTTATGCATTCAACACGTCTAATGCTAATCCTTTCACTAGGGTTGATAAGCAAAAAGGTTTCGTAAGACGTGCATCAAATCCCATACATACATAATCCTCTGTGCGTATATAAAGTGCTTCTATCGCAACAAGCGTTGGGAAAATATGCTTCGCTTGCTTTTGTGTAGCATTAACATATATTTCAACTCCTTCTCCGAGCACACACACAGACACGCATGCACGCACGCACACACACACACACACACACACACACACACACACACACACACACACACACATATTTAAAATAAAAAAAAAGTTTAGCGGTTATTTATACATATAATGTGTGTGCGCATGGACGTATGTGCAAATATTCCATGTATGCAAATAAAGTGTTATAATGAGATATATATTATTTATCAATTTTCAGTATTTACTTCAGCAGTGGCAAATGCATGAAGAAGAGCAAGATAGTAAGCTATGAAAATATATGTCAATTAAGATGCACATAATTTTTGGCGTTTCATTCTCATAGGCATTTTAGCCTGACGTTTGCCTACGGGTATCAAACGTGGAAAATTCTGTGTACCTTGATTGTCATATCTTTTCATTAATTACTATGTTTTGGACAAATGGTCAGTTAAAACCAGAAGTCTTCGTCAGGTGACTTAATAAGTGTTTGCTTTCCACAGAAGTAGGTTGGTTGGTTGGTTGGTTGGTTGGTTGGTTGGTTGTTTTTGTTTTACGGCATATCAACCCTTTTCAGGTTATTTAATACAAAATCCAGTGATTTGGAAGAAAAAGATTTTAATAGAATATTTTTTTTTTTTCAAGTCGTTTCTATTTATCCCATAGTTGGGTCCCTAACAGGTACTGCCCCTCCGGATCAGAGTGGACTTGTGAGCAATGGCAATTAAAGGGTGGCTTCACACTCCCCAAAGTTGGCAAGCTGGAGCCTCACCATCGGATATAGTTTATGATCATATCCAGGACCATTTCTACAAAATAAACCATAGAGAAGAAGGGAGAGACAGAAAGCGAGAGTACAATTTTTTATTTATTTATATAAAAGTTATTGTCTGTATATGTGAATACATGTTTCAGCTGCGAGTTGTTTAGATATCGAACATCATTAGGTCGAGATCCTATCCAAGAATTTAAATTGTCCGTTCTTTCGAATCTGACTTCACATGCGCATATTTTCTGTCTTTTGAAATTATCTTCTTTTTCCAGAATTTTCTCCATTTCTTTTTATCATGTGATGATTCGACGAAGCATCCAAATCATTCCTGATACATATAGAATATATATAGAATATATATATATATATATATATATATATATATATATATATATATATAAGTAGATTGTAGTTTGCTTGAAGCATTGTTGAAGAAAATTATAAGGTAAAATTAAAAGCCAAGAACAATGCGAGATTTTTTTTATATAGAGTAAAATTAAATGAAAACAAAAGAAATAAATTTCTTTTTTTGTTGTTTGTTTTTTCTTTTTCACACAAATTTTAACTCTAAACAACAGTGATTTTTTTTTTCTGTTGTATTCAATGGTGTTATAAATCTTATTTTAGAGATTTATAACACCATTGAATACAACAGAAAAAAAAATGACTGTTGTTTAGAGTTAAAATTTGTGTGAAAAAGAAAAAACAAACAACAAAAAAAGAAATTTATTTCTTTTGTTTTCATTTAATTTTACTCTATATAAAAAAAAATCTCGCATTGTTTTGGCTTTTAATTTTACCTTATATATATATATATATATATATATATATATATATATATATATATATATTGATTTAAAGATTATGAGGGTTTTTGAAGCATGAAAAACGATGTTACTTTTTGTATTTAATATTTTTATTGTTATTTTTTATATTTCAAGCAGACCTCCGCTCTTGGTCACAGAAAAGTATCGAAATGATAAAGGAAAAGAAACCCGTTGAAAGAACTGAAGATTTGTAGCGTGGACAGCGTTCATTCCCAGCAAGCATGTTCGAAAAAGTTCACGTGAATTAGTTTAGCCGTTTGTGGAAGAAGATTGTGCTTTTTAATGTTTCTTTTAATGTTGCAACGTAAAAGCGTGTAATTGAAACGGCAAAAATTATATATATATATATATATATATATATATATATATATATATATATATATATATTTGTTTATGCAAGCATTGTGCGTACATGTTTCAGCTACGATCTATTTCAATATTTAACTTCTTCAGGCCCCCAGTATAAATTGTCCCAAAAGCGTGTAAATATGTCTTTTAGAAATCTTTGTTTTGTTGAAGGAAGGCAGTAGGAAAGAAAACTATGGTTGACTGGCAAAATGCTTATTTGCGCTTTCTCATTTTTCAATTCGTCTGTTCATGACGTTCCATTCATACGAATACACTTACGCACTTTTGGTTCACGCTCTCTTATCATCCTTCGCTTTATTCTAATTTATTTAAAATTCGGTTGAAGATTCTTATCTCGGTATTAATTGACCTGCAGTTAACATGCTCTTAACCGTTTATGCATGTAGGTCAAACTACTTACATGCTTATGAAACCATACCTGCACAAGCACATTTGGAACGTTAACTTAAACCTAGATATACATATCACTCTTTTACTGCCTTAATCTTATCTCTCTTTCTCACTCTCCCAGTTTATATGCACATACGTATATATATATATATATATATATATATATATATATATATATATCTTCTATCTATCTATCTATCTATCTATCTATCTTCTTCTATCTATATCTATCTATATCTATCTATATATCTATAAAAACAGAGATGTGTGTGCCACAGACGATTTCTGATTGGTTAATCCAATAATCACATCTCCTAAAAAACAATCGTTTCTACGCTCTTACCTTTACCATAAAATATTATGGCTTTATTTATTGTCCATCTTGGAAGGGTTTAATTTTTTAATAACTTGTTATTTACAAATTAAAAAAATACGAAACTATTATGCGAAACTAAACTACACGAAATACGCGCACACACGCACGTTCACTACCGTCACGTTGTTATGGCAACCAAACCCGCTGACTTCTTTTTCTCATTTCACTCGTGGTCTTAAATTAGATTCGAATAAGTTGCCAAAAAACAAATATATAACAAATAAATGTTATCAAAGGCAAATTTTTCGTGTTTTTATTCAATTTAACATGTTTAATCAGCTCGAAAAGCATACAGTGTTTACCGATGTATTGGAAAATTCAAGATGGCGGCCGATTCTCTCTTTAACACGGTAAGTTTGGAAAAAGGTGTAATAAATAAAAAACCGGTTAAAATACTGTTAAAAACTCGCTCAATATATGTTACCGTGACATAGGTTGACATATATTCGGCGGGTTTTTAATAGTATTTTGTATAGTTTTTTATTTATAACACCTTTTCCCAAACTTACGGTGTTAAAGAATGTGTGAGACGCCATCTTGAATTTTCCAACACATCGGTAAACACTGTATTCTTTTCGAGCTGAATAAACATGTTAAATTGAATAAAAACACGAAAAATATATCCAGTTTTTATCGGTTTTTTACCTTCTCTGCAGAAGTACAAAAAAAAAAAAAAAAAAAAAAAAAACGGAAGGTACTTTTACAGAATGTTAAACTAACCCTAACCGATGTTTTATGTTTAGTTTAGGAAAAGTCAGAAGAAATAAAAGTCATTATTGCATGAAATATACGTATTTAGTTGAAGTATTGTTTATGTCAATTCTTTCGAAGAAATTTAGCAAGAATACCTGTAAACCAGGAAATCGGTAAAATGTCATCATGGATGAATACTTGTCTATTATAATTTCTACCCTTGACAAAAACTTAGCCATAACAAAAGAGATTTATTGTTCAGATTGTTTTTGAGATTGATTTCTAAAAAGATATTTTATAAATAAAATCGACTTTAAAATTAAAGACTTAAATTACAATAATTGAATTTAAACATTCTTATTTCAATATTTGGCACATAACACCTGCAAAAATGATCACAATGTCAGGATTTCATTTTATTTCAGAATCGATGGCAAATACTAATATTTAACATTAGTTTATCATTTAAGCCGATAAAAAGCCCTTTTTTTTCCGAGTCATAAAAGGATTTGGAGTTTCCTAATCAACCTTTCGGGTGCAGTTGCACGCTCTCAAAATAACTAAAGTGTTGGCTTTAAAAAAATTGGTTCATTAAAACTAAACAGGTTTAGTTTTAATAAAAAAAAAAAATTAAAAAAAAATCGCTTTGGTAATTAGATATGTCGTATGGTTATCCCTAATCGCTGAATAAAACCGCTAACGAGTTGAATGATTACGACATAAAATTAAACTCGGGTTCCTGAAACTGAAACTTCGTTTGTTTTTGTTTTTTTCTTATCAATATATTTACATTGTTATTTTGTTTTCATTTTCAATCATTCGAACAGTTTTCTTTTTCAAGTAATCCAAGTTACAAAATTCCCACTGTTTACTATGCTAAAATCACAATGACTAATGTATACCTATTAACCCTTATCCTTGAGTGGCCTCTGGGCCTTGATAAGTGGTGACACCCATGTAAAAAAAAAAAAATCACTCGAACAGTTTTCTTTTTATAATGTACAGTTTTAAAAGTTTAAAAACTATATAGTTTTTACTTCAGGAAAATTAATGGGTCAGTTTTTACGATGTGCCCTGTTAAAATACTGTTAAAAACTCGCTCAATATATGTTACCGTGACATAGGTTGACATATATTCGGCGGGTTTTTAATAGTATTTTGTATAGTTTTTTATTTATAACACCTTTTCCCAAACTTACGGTGTTAAAGAGGGTGTGAGACGCCATCTTGAATTTTCCAACACATCGGTAAACACTGTATGTTTTTCGAGCTGAATAAATATATTACATTGAATAAAAACACAAAAAAGATATCCAGTTAGGTAGAAAAGTAACTTATCTTGCCTTTGATAACATTTATTTATATATTTGTTTTTGACTATTTTTTCGAATCTATGTGTACAGTAATCTTGCCAGGATGCGGAGGAAAATGAATGAAGGGGGAGGGGAATAAAATAAAAACATTTTGGAAACAGAGTAAGTTTGAAAGAATTGCTTTGCACAGAAAGAAATTAATGAAAAAATAAAATTAAATTTCTTTTCTTTCTTGATTTTTTTTTTAGTTTTTTATGAAAAAGGAAGTCAAAATTAAGACTATAAAAAACAATTTTTATTAAGAGCGAACCTCAGTCGTCAGGTCTGTAAAAAAAAGACGTGGAATAATAAATGTTTTCTAATACAAATTGTTTTTACTTATGTGTTCATTTGTCTCTTTGAAGTTCGTTTGTTTAATATATCGGTTGGCAATATAATTTTGTCATTCTGTCAGACTCAAATTTTAAATCTATATATCTATAAAAGTTAAAGTGTGTGTGTGTGTGTGTGTGTGTGTCTGTGTACATTTCCCTACGAAATAACTCTGTCAATTTTTAGTCTACAGACTCGAAATTTGATATACAGGGTACTGAGATTTGGAAAAATCTATGTGATCGGTTTTTAGCCAGAAATTTGGCGATTAAGGGGTCAAAGTTCAACGATTTGAGCTTTGAGAACTCTACCAAACTTCTCCGACAATTTTTGGTCTACACACTTTAAATTTTAGATATAGCTTCCGTGGACATGAATCTAACTTAATAACTTGATTTGAGCCCAAAACAATAAATTTTCAGGGGTCATAATAGGGGTCAAAGTTTAAAAAATTACCCCCTTTTTTTTGCTCAGCATACACCTCCAAACACCCGGGCAACGCCGGGCACCCATGCTAGTATATATATATATATATATATATATATATATATATATATATATATATATATATATATATATATATATAACTACTTAATTTACTCACATAAAATTAATATACGAAAGTATAGATTTATGCGTAAACTTTAAGTATTTACTTCAAAAGTGCTTAATACGTAGGTAGGGCTAGTTAGTAATTTATAAAATATATATGGCGATTAAGCTACACTGAATATTCCGCGTTTCATCCACTCTAGGGCTCTTTAGGCTTATTTGTGAATTTTGTGGTTGTTTATCGTTTTTATATGCGATATTATATGAAGAGTCCTAGAGTGGATGAAACGCGGAATATTCAGTGTAGCTTAATCGCCATATATATTTTATAAATTACTATATATATATATATATATATATATATATATATATATATATATATATATAAACTTTCTGTAAACAAAACATGAATAATACGCTCTTATTTTAGGATTTTTCGTCATAATAGAGCACTCTGCTGAAATCGTTTTTCCATAAAATATAATTTTTATATATATATATATATATATATATATATATATATATATATATATATATATATATATATATATATATATATTCCTTGTTTTTGTGAATTATTCCATGGATTTCTGCCTTTGGATTATTATGGACCATCTTCTTCCAATTACGGGATTTCCTTGGATGTTACTTTTACAAATGGAAATTCTTTTAACTTTCTTGAAGTTTTACATTTGGATTTTACCGTCACTGGATTTTTTATCTTCCACCAGACTATCCATTCATGTGTAATCACCTTTTTCTTTACCATACTCCCTCTGCTTAACTTTTTTTTTTCAAGTAAGATCTTTGACTTACTTGTTGTTTCATCAAATACTTCTGCATGCAAAATCCGATCCCGCATTTTGCTAATTCCTACCCTCTGATGAGAAGGGGAGTATTTCTTCGAAACTCCGCGGATTAAGGCCTATCCATTGATCTAGTGTTTCCTTTTCAGATTAAATATGTTTTTAACTCATTTCAAAGTGTTTTTTAACATATTTTATTAATTGTTTGCTCATATATATATATATATATATATATATATATATATATATATATATATGACTAATTATATATATATAATATATATATATAATTATATATATATATATATATATATATATTATTTTATTATTCCGTGTTTTGGTTTTTCATTGAAAATTATGTGTAGATCATTGTAATAATGTTTTTAAATCATTGAAATCGTTTTTAACGCGTTTCAGACGTTCTGTGAAGCGTCCTCTTCAGAAAATATTTAAAATGTAAGATATTTAGAATATACTCAAGATGTGTTTAAAATGTAAAAGAACATTTTCGCAGTTCATTTGAAATATTGCCGAGCGGTGGAAACATGTGTGAATGATTCTACTTTTCATTCGTATGTTCAAATTTTATTACTAGTTCGTTGGGGTGGACTGTGGTCACTGCTGTCTTATGTTTATCTCTCTCTCACTCTCTCTCTCTCTCTCTCTCTCTCTCTCTCTCTCTCTCTCTCTCTCTGCTTGTGTTTCTATTTATCTTTCTTTATTTTTTCTCATTTTTTTCCTTTGTTACTCTTACTTGAGTGGAGGCTAGGGGCCCGTTGGTACTTGGTCAACTGGGTGCATAGATTAGGGTGTGTGTGGGGGGTGGGTTCTTGTATTGGTTTGAAGAATGTGTGTTCTGTTTTATAGTATTATAAAGTTATTTGCTTCCCTAGGAAGGCAAATGTGATCCAAGGTCGTTACTAATGTGTGCGTGTGTGTGTGTGTGTGTGTGTGTGTGTGTGTGTGTGTGTGTGTGTGTGTGTGTGTGTGTGTGTGTGTGACGAGGTGGGGGAGGATCAGCCACTCTAAAATAAGGGTAGAGGTGTTTTCATTCAATTTTGATATTTATTTTTTGGATTCTTAGATTTTAGTATTGTGATTTTTCGTTTCAGTCTTAGACTGTTCGGGCATTATTAATATGTTTGTTTGGATAAAGAGGTTGTATTTATAAATATACGAAGGGGATTTTTAATGTTTCTATTTATTTGTCTCCCCATGTGGGTATGGCCAGATCCAGGATCGGTTCTCAGTGTGGGGAAGGTCTCGCTTTCCAGAGGGGAGGGGGCACTTGGAACAGTATAGGTATGCGAGGAAGGGTGGTAGTTATCTCAGTCATGAAGGATTTCTCCTCCACTGACTGAAAGGGGGGTGAGGTGTTGGAACAGATACTACATTATGGTTCTAGGTGTTTCTTAGTGTTGTTGGTTTCGAGGTAAAGTAAGGTTGGTATTTTTCAAGATGTTGTATTAGAAGCAGGGGTGTTATGTCTGTGTGTGGCTCTGTGTGTGTGTGTGTGTGTGTTTTAATGTGTCGGTTCTGATTTATGTGTGGGTGTGTATATACGGCCAAACATAAATCAGAACCGACACATTAAAACACAATACTTCAGACCAATACAAGCAAACAAACACACACACACACACACACCCTACCCTATGCACCCAGTTGACCAAGCACCAATGGGCTCCTCACGTCAAGTAAGAGTAAAAAAGGAAAAAAAAAAATAGAAAAAAAACAGAGAAAGATATGCATGTATATGATAAAATAACATTATGCCTACCACCGTAAGGCGGGGCAAATACCATAATCCGGGTCCGGAAAAACAGCGTATTCCACATCTTAACCTAAAATAAAAACGTATCCTAAGGCCCCCGTATCCTAGGGTTCTGCTGTATAGCTGTTTTGTCATATATATATATATATATATATATATATATATATATATATATATATATATATATATATATATATATATATAGAATGGGTTACGAAATTTCAACGAGAGAAAGATGTATATTTAAATAACGGGGTGGTCACCAACAATGTGTATTTTTTAACATTATTTTATTATTCCGTGTTTTGGTTTTCCATTGAAAATTATGTTTAGATCATTTTAATAATGTTTTTAAATCATTGAAATCGTTTTTAACGCGTTTCAGACGTTCTGTGAAGCGTCCTCTTCAGAAAGTATTTAAAATTATTCTAATCATTTTGAATCCAAAACACGGAATAATTAAATAATGTTAAAAAATACACATTGTTGGTGATCACCCCGTTATTTAAATATATATATATATATATATATATATATATATATATATATATATATATTTTAATATCTATTAAATACCTACAGTCATACCATATATATATATATATATATATATATATATATATATATATATATATATACTACCATACATATATACATATGCATATTTATATATATATATATATATATATATACATATATATATACGTATATATTCACATTTTACTCTCATATCATACGATTCACAAAGAAGTGTACGTATGACGCTTGTACAAAATTGGGACGAGATTTTGTAGTCGATAAATGGGGTTTTCAGATAAAAAAAAAACAATGGTTTCAACTCATTTTTGTCAATTCAAATAAGTTACAACTGTAGCTTCCAAATTATGCAGTCGAAATTAGCTGAATATTACTGAATTATTAAACAAAACAACTTTAATCGTGTTAGCAGCTGAAAAATTGCCGCGATCTTATTTAAATCCAAATTGAAAATTATCTATCTTTTGAACTCTCTCGTGTCTTACGATCATTTTTTCAAATTCTTTTTTTTTTTAATAAATAATTTTCTACCTGATCAATTTTCGTAATTTTTTTTATATAATCCTCTTAAAAATACGAAGAATACGTAGATACCATTGTTTTCAGGTGAAATTTAGTATTACGGTTTCCGAAATTTCGTCCCAATAGTGTAGAAGCGCCGTGTGTGTGTGTGTGTGTGTGTGTGTGTGTGTGTGTGTGTGTGTGTGTGTGTGTGTGTAAAAACTAATGAATGAAAAATACACAAAAGAAAAATAAATGAATGAAGAATCAATAAAATAAATGAATGAAAAAATAAGTAATAAACAATAAAAATAAATCAAAATAGGAATAAAACTAAATACCAATCATTAATCAATTAATTATACCGTTCTACGTGCCATAGTATTCTAAATATACATATCAGTGCAGATGTACAAAAGAGACTGTAGCTGAAACATGTATGCACATATGTAGCAAATATTATTTGTATAAATAAAGAAATGTATACTATAATATAGATGTACTTGTTATTGGGCATTATTTTATAACCACCATTGAATAAACATATAGTAAACAGCAGCAGTACAGTTACTATAATATGCTCCCAAACTCTTTAGCATGTTTTATATACAAATATGGAAACGACTAACCTTGAAAAATTCCTCTGAAATATTCTTACTGCATGAAAAAGGGATTTTCTTTCTGACACTAATTATGATGGTCCAAGGACTTATAAAGCGAATGAATAAGAAATCATGTTTTCGACAAAATAAGGACATCAGCACGAGTATGGCTTCAAGTAAGTAAAAAAAAAATTCGCATGAACAAACATCCATTCCAAAGAAGCTGGGTAGTAATTTTATGAAATAAGAAAACCTAATAGCATTTTAGTTAAAGCGGATAAAACAATAAACTTTTAATAAATTCAGCAAGCAGAAAATAGTAGATAACAGCCTACAGAAATTTTACCAAAAAGCAAATAGCAACATAAAATATAAACACAGATAGCAAAACAAAAATATTACCGATGAAGTACAAGTGAAAGAGTCATGATTTAAATAAAAATGACGCGTACTTCTTATTTAAGGACAACAAACTGAACTTTAATACAAAACCAGGCAGGAGATTAAAGGAAATCGCAAAGATAAGCAAACAGATGCTGGAAAGCATTAATCTACAAATTAAAGATAAATATTACCTAAATCAGTTGACGAATACCATGGACACGGTGAAGTTTTTCACTGAAATTGCTGATAAGATCCTATGCGTTTTCATCTAGTTTGACATCATGAAGTAAAACCCATCAATTACAAAAGCGATTTGAACACGTAATAGAATTCGCTAAGAAAGAGAAAATTATCATTATTAAGCGCTATTGGACAACCTTTCTTATTTGTATTAGTAAACATTGGACTAAAAATAAGCAAAACGGATCATTCGATGTTTCCATGGGATCCATGGATTTAGTTTCTTTTAACTTGGTGAACGACAACATTGAGACAAGTAACATGATTATATAAATAGGACTGGTTGATGATTAGAAAATCAAATAAAGCTAAATACAACAGGATTAAAAAGGAAATAAATTGGGAGATGACGAAACTAGGAAACGAAGGTTGAAACTACTGGAAAACTTAAACAGGTATATTTCTTAGATGTCACATATAATCTAGTAACAAACAGTTATAAATCTTTTATGAAAGAAAATGCCAGCCCCATGAACCTGCACCCAAAATTAAACCACTCACCCTCCATAATCAAGCATATACATAAATTTATAGGGAATAAATTAGCAACAACTCCTTAGACGAAGTCATATTTAACAATCATAAAACATTTATAAGATAGCATTAAGAAAGAGTGAATTCACGTTAATGCAGATTATAAATGTATAGAAACTAATACAAATAGATACAGGAATCGATGTAGGAAGATTATTTGCAATGTCATAAAGTAGGATAAACAATAAATTGCTACACCACATTAATAAACGGCGCTTTAACGATGTAATATACATGACATATTTAATAATAACACTTTAAAATTAAGCAATAATTCTACCGACAGCTTAGAAAGAATTATAAAGACGGAAAATAATAAAACATTGACGAGCAATAACAGGCATTAACATAAATAGTTATAGAGTAACAAATAATTGTAACTGTAAAAAACTGAATGAATGCCCCCTACAGATTAATTGTCTTACATCTTTAGTGATATACCATGCAATAATATATACAGTTGAAATCCCAAAAATGAAAAACTTCTATACAGTAAGCGCATTATTGACACTTAAGAAAATGTTTTACAGGTGTTGATGCAATCATGAAAAATATAAGGACACCGCACTATGAAATTTAATTTAGGAATTTTAAAAAATACATCGATAATAGAATGGGAGATAATTAGATGTAAAGATAGAGACGAATTACTTAATGTTAGACAAGACATATAGACCATGCCACTATTGCAACCGGGTTGAATTACGTTCAACAGCTATAAAGGGTCAGTTAAAAACGAGGATATATCTCGTTCTTACTTTCTCATATGTGGGGCAAGTTTTCTTTATTCTGGACACGGTAGCGCATTTCACTTAGGCTGTTAGAATGATTAAAGGCACGTAACACTGATATGAGTTTAATGTAAAAAAATAAGATTCGTGGTAGGATCTTTCTATCGATCCGGTAAATATCTCACTGCTGATGCTATTCTCTATCTATATAAGAGCCAGGTACGTCCAAGGATGGAATACTGTTGCCACATCTGGGCAGGAGCTGCTAGACTTGTCCTGCCTTGATAGAGTTCAAAATAGACTTCGTAGCCTCGTAGGAGATGTCCTTTTCTCCTCCTTGCAACCTCTATCTCACAGAAGAGATGTTGCGAGTTTGTCTCTGATGTATCGTTATTTTCATGGAAAGTGTTCGACTGAGCTTCAATCTATGATCCCCCCTCGCCAAACTTTCACAAGAAACACTCGTCTAGCTGTAAACACTATCAATAATTCCCCCCACTCTTTATCTGTGCCTAAACCTAAACGTAGATTCCATGAACAAAGCTTCTTTCTTAGAACTGCACGTCTGTGGAATTGTCTTCCGTTTTCCTGCTTTCCGGCTGACCACAATATGGTTGTCTTCAAGTCTAACGTAAATAAGTTCTTGATGAGCCGTTCCATATAAGTTATCAAATTTACCAAATTTTCATTACTAATGATTACTATATTGTCCAATTTCTACTGTACACTCTTTAACCCTTATCCTTGAGTGGCCTCTTGGCCTTGATAATGTGGTGATGCCTATGTAAAAAGAATAAAAAATAAAAAAAGGAAACGCTCACTTTACATTTCTTGCATTGATGGCAATATTAGTATCAAGGTTACCTGTTCTAGATTGAATCGTCTAGACGTTAGCGGAAGAACAAACGACACAAGAACCATTCTTATTGTTCAGGTGACCATGTCGTCTTTTCATACTAGTGGTGTCTGTTTCATCTAATTGTTTCCATTTTCAAAGAAGGTTCGGTTCTTTCCGTTGCTGAAAATTTTATTGCTTTCACACTTCTCAATAAATCTCTTTTTAGACGGACATTGCTATTCTTGTAGATCGCTACAGAAATGTGACTCGTTGTTTGCATGTTTGAACACAAGACAAAGTAAGTTTACAAAGCCAGGAAAGAAAGTAAAAAATGACTAAATCACAAATTCGTTTTTCTACTCACTATACACCTCCCTTTTTTATCTTCATCCTTCATCTCTCTCCCTCTCTCTCTCTCTCCCTCTCTTCTGTATCTCTCTTTCTCTTTCTCTCTCTCTCTCTCTCTCTCTCTCCCTCTCTCTCCTCTGTCTTTCTTTCTTCTTATCTCGGGTTAACCAGTTTTACTAGTTATTCTATGGTACACTTTTATTTATAATGGACTATTCCAATCCTTTTCCATTTTTTATTACGTTCAACTGTTAATAAACAGAGTGATGGGGGGGCGGGAAAAAACGTGAGTGTGTTTGCGTGCATGTGTGGAAAAGAGAAAAAGGACAGAGAGTGATAGAAACCGCATAATATAATAGTTCAAACGATATACAGCGACAGAGAAAGAGAGTGATAATTAGAAACTTGATAAAAGATGAGTTACTTGGTAAGTTAATTAGAAATTACCATCAATCACAGCAAGTAAAATGGATTTTGTAGCATGTATTTTGTGTTATTAAAATATATAGTGAAATAAATTCTGATGGAAACAAACATTGATGAACTCAGTTTTCTTATAATAATAATAATGATTCTGATTTCGTTTATCAACGTCTCTCTGGAAAGGGATGGGATTAATTTCCAGAGGATTTCGCTTAATCCCGGCTTTAAACCAGGGGCTTCAAAGACCAGGTTATTTTCCTAACGATGTTAATCGTACCTACAATAGCAGAGGTCTGAAGGCCGCCTAAAACATCGGGGATTTGTAGTTTTTTCAATTGTCCTTCCAGACGACTTGATACTACTGTTAGTGTACCAACTACGACTGGGATTATTTGTGTTTTAACCGCGTGTATACGCCTTATCTCCAAGGCCAATTGCTCCACTTCTCATTCTCCTTCTCTCTCACATTCCTGTCGCAGGGTATTGAAAAGTCTACAATCTGCCAATTCTTTTAGACCTTGTCAATGACGACTAAATCCGGACGATTATGTTCCAATTGCTTGGTCGTTATGACACTTTCGTCCCACCATACCTCTACCTTGCCATCCTCACTTGTTCTCACTTCATTAGGAATCCCCTCAAACCATTTTCCAGCACACTTCACCCCAACCCTCTTAAACATCTCCCATGCGATCGTGTCTTTTGTGGTACTCTCTCTGGGCCAGTGCACTACACCCTGCTGCAAGGTGCGCAATTGACTCTGAGGTCTTAACAAAAATCCGGCATTCTGCAGCAACTTCCTCTCCTAGAACCACTTTTTTTAACAATCGTGTTCCTAATGCCTGTTCTTGTGCTGCACAAACAAAATAACTAGTGGAACCTGTGGAAATTCCACAGCGGCATGTTTCATATGTAATATATTGCTGCTGGGCATTCTGTTGACGCCCTGCGTGAACATGAACCCTACAATATCATCATACCATCTTTAGACGGAATAGATACTACCCTTGGATCCTAGCCAGAAGACCAATAAGGTATATTAAGTTTCACGTACGACTCAAAAGCGATATCATTTTGTTTTAATTTTTTATTTATTTATTTTTTTACGTTGCGTTTTCGTTGATCGGGAAATCCTATTTATTAAGAAGGAGGGGGAAAGTGATAACGACATTAAATTAAATTAGAGTCTCTATATGATAATAATTTAATGTTCGAAGTGTGTTATCACGAGGGCTATGACAGCAGCATATTCTTTTCATTGTTTTCATCTCGAGTGTGTATCCTTTGATATCTTATATGCTTTTATATAGAGTGGCGTGGTTCTCGGTTGATTAACTGCGTCTAACTATGCCGGATATATACTTGAGAGTCAAAACAATGATAAGAATATGCGGTTGCCATAGCCTTAGTTATCACCTTCTACCATTTTAATAAATACAATTTCACGATCGAATAATTTTAAATCTGGAAACCGTGACACACGTACGTAGTACTTTAAAGGTACTACGGTGGTGGTATTATTATTATTATTATTATTATTATTATTATTATTATTATTATTATTATTGTTGTTGTTGTTGTTGTTGTTGTTATTATTATTATTATTATTATTGTTGTTGTTGTTGTTGTTGTCATTATTATTATTATTATTTTTTATTATTATTATTATTATTATTATTATTATTATTTATTATTGTTGTTGTTGTTGTTGTTGTTGTTGTTGTTGTTGTTGTTGTTATAGGCGTTAGAATACATTTCACCGTGCAGTTTTCATTCAGGCGTTGTTTGCGTACTTTACACGAGTTATTTGCCTCCCTATTCAACACAAAATGATCTTCATGTGTCATGGGGAGTAGAAGAGAAAATGATGGCACTAGTCTTGGATGATATAACAGAAAAAACTCATGAACAGCCAAGAAGTATGGAAAGACTGACAGAAAAACAACTACAGGACTTCCATTATAAAGAACTGGAAAGTCGGATGAGCAGGGGCTTATTACTAATCAATTTCCAGCGAAGACTAACGGCAGTTGCCTTTGTGAAATCGATGGAAGACGACCGTTTCAATAACACAGAATGATTACATGCGTATACTTATTGAGGTAGAGAATGCTAGAAATATGGGGAGACGTGTTGTTACTCAGAATCCAGGGAATACCACCGGTTATTTTTAGTAAGACTTAACTGATGATGACTTGTGTGAAAGCTGCTAGTAAAATAAAAAAAAATGAAATATAAAAATAGATGATGATGATGATGATGATGATGAAGAAGAAGAAGAAGAAGAAGAAGAAGAAGAAGAAGAAGAAGAAGAAGAAGAAGAAGAAGAAGAAGAAGAAGAAGAAGAAGAAGAATCACCTCAAGCTATGATTTACATTTAGTAAGCCTGAAACTAGGATATTTTTTCAAGGGGTCGTCTATTCAAGGTGTTATAATTTAGTTAATTAAGAATGGAGATTGTTTGCGCAGTTACTTCATATAACAGTCTCAGCATGTTCTCTACATGTCAGACTATTAAGTGAACGTCTTGCTTTACAATTCAATGTTGGCATTCAGATGTGCAGAGAAGCATGTTGGTCGGCACGGTTCACTTCCCCTGTGGACCGCTTTGTATGAGTCGAGAACGACACCGTTACACTTCGTCTCAAATCAACCACAGTAAGAAACATTGTGTAGCGACCAATCTCACATAAGGAACGGTTATAAATATTACGCAGGTGCCCATGTGCCTATTTTCGTATTTCGTCTGTCGATACTCATGAATATATATACAAAACTATTTTCAGAGATACGGCTTAGACCAATCCAATGTTAGCAGAAGAAGAAGGCCGGCGACTATACGCGACATAGTATGATGATAACAGAAATATTGGACAAACAACGTAGACGACTAAAAATAGAAAGAACAAAAATCCAGAATAAACCATCTTTGTCCCACTTTATTGTCTCCCCGCGAGAGCAAAGTTAGACAGGTGGCCGGTTTTTTAATGTGGATAGAATCCAGCTTCTCAAAAGAGGCACCCTTCTACAATGATTTCTACTTGATTGACCGGTGTGTGAACAGATGCTTGGCTTTCAATATTTTTTATTCTCAATATAATGAATAATAAAATGGGGTATGAAAAATTGCGCACAAGGCTATCCTAATATAGGGAAAACGGGGGTCAATTGTCTTGCTTTTTTTCTGTAATGTATTTGACTATGCTATTGTTTCCCAGAATCATAGTAGTCACTACATATACTACACTTTTAGCTTAGCCAAAGCACCAAGTCTTTGTCAAACAAAATACAGACAACATTTTTTTATATATATAAAAACGGAAACGAAAGCGGAATTCAATATGATTTTATTTAATACTAGTGGAGGGCGCTCGGCCTTAAAATACGCTTAAATATATTTTAATTCACGCTGATTCATATTTATTATTACAGCGCCAATTTTCTATTGAATATTATATTGTACCTAATATATAGTACTGATTTGAAAAGTTTGTAAAAATGACAAGGTTGCCATCAGCTAAAATCGAAACCAAAACATTTAGCGCTCCAGTAGCGTTCCCTTTTTGAGTTATCGACAGATAGGTAAGAAAGATTTAAAATTAAACCACTTAACGCTATGAAGGAATTTGCGCATGCGCAACAGTAAATATATAAATTTGTCGGCAAGTTAAAATGCAAAATGTTCATTCCAACTTACCGGTATATTTTTGTACGTGTTATTTATTCATCCAAACAAAGATTTTACTCGTTATAAACCATCTTTGGTGTATGATTACGATTTCCTGATTATTTCACTGTTATGTGATCAGTAGTTTAAGAGTTTATCGGTTAAATATTTACAGACACACACATACATACATCTATTGTTTTATTTATACAGATGGTGTATGGTTTATTTATTTGTGTGTTTATTTTATTAATATGTCATTATTTATTAAGGAGGTGTTCCGTCAGTCTGGAAAAAAGTTATAAATTAATCATAGTGATATGCTAGCGCAATGACAATAATAATCATAAAATCTGTATAGTTATAAAACTCTGTGGACCGTCCGACCACCCTTGCTTTCATCTTGTCTACCAAAAACATTGTTGTCATGGAAACCAGCTTGTGTTTAATAAAATCTACACTCCTTTCCACAGTCCAATCATGTTGAGTACAGATAAGTTTCAGTCTTTACTTAACTTGTAGACATCGTTTTTAATCATGAAACTATTTTTTTTTGTTATATTTCGGTTTTTTTAGTTTCGATTTCGATTCTAACTGATGGCACTCAAATAACTTTTTTTTTCTTTTTTTTTTACCTTTGAAACCATGACTATATGTCGGGTACAGTATAATATGAAATTATTGGCTCTATAAGAATAAATACGAGATTTGCGTAAATTAAAATGTCATATTTTACGACCGGGCAACGTCGGGTGCCCCTGCTAGTAAATTATAATAATTTAAAAAGCCCCTTATACAAGCTGGCATAACTGATTATATAATTACACTCCTTAGACTATACATAAACTGAAGGGCAGTGTAAAGACGTGTATGTGTCCGGTGCAGTGACCGTTTTTCACCTAGCATCCAGGTATGCTTGTCACGGGACGGCGATCAAACAATAACAGTTGAACATTCATGTGTGGCACTATACCTTAGTGCCCCGGTTGTGGTGGTTGTTCCCACCCTCTCCAGCATGCCCAGGAGGTAATTTGGCCATAAGCGGAGGGATACGCCGAAATAAGCAATCAGAATGCAATCCCACGATTCCCTTTTAAAAAAAATTGAAAATTTTTAATATTTCGTGCACTTGTTGAAAATTGTCATTTTCACTTTCTGCTTTCCCTTTTCTTGTGTAACTTTAAAACGCATCACGCCTTGACATCACGTACAAACCCATTACATTAAGCACGTTTTCTTTATATAAACGTGTCAATTAGTTCACATCCTACAGTTTTATCTTCTTAAATATTTATATAAAAGAAAGTATCTCTTAATCTTTGGAGGTTGGAAGTATTATCAAGTATCGAATTCTTATGATTTTATAAATATATACCTGTAGTGGAGATATGGTGTCTGTGTGTATCAATTCGAAACAATACTATTACTTCTATTAATGAAGGAGATTTGGTATCGAAGTGTCTAAAACAAAACTATACTATTACTTGTATTAATAATAGAGATTTGGTATTTGTCTAAAACGAAACCATGCTATTACTTTTATTAATACTAGCATGGGTGCCCGGCGTTGCCCGGGTGTTTTGAGGTGTATGCTGAGCAAAACAAAAAAAACGGTCAATTTTTTTTAACTTTGACCCCTATTATGACCCTTAACATTTATTGTTTAGGGCTCAAATAAAATTATTAAGTTAGATCCATGTCCAAGGAATTTATATCTAAAATTCCACGTGCTTAGACCCAAAATTGTAGGAGGAGTTTGGTAGAATTCTCAAAGGTCAAATTGTTGAACTTTGACCCCTTAATCGCCAAATTTCTGTTCGAAAACCAATCACATCGATTTTGCCAAATCTCAGTACCCTATATATCAAATTTCAAATCTGTAGGCTTAAAATTGACATTGAGTTATTGCGTAGGGAAATGTACACAGACACACACACACACACACACACTTTCACTTTTATATATATATAGATTGTATTATTATATTATCTTTTAATGCACAATACAGAGGTATTATAGTATCTGTTCTGTTCTCAGGAGACTATTACCTCCTCATTTATGGGGGAAAGGTAGTGCAGTATATATTTTTTACTCATGATATCATCTTCTCAGGCATTATCCCCTCCTTTGAAATGAACATTTGCTATCACATCATGAACAACATGATTACAACTGCGACAGAATTTATAGAAAAACTCCGACTTTTCGAAACTTCGCAGGACATGGACTTTTTTTTTAACATGTGATAAAAATGAATCTTATAGAATTTGATCAGATAGATAGTAGTAATTGTGATATATTTAATCGGAAAAAAGAAGATAGCGTTTTTATTTTCATTATTTTTTTAACTTTCTTAACCCAATATAAATGTTTTAGTTTATTTTAATTTTATCTATTACATCGTTGTGCATTCTTAAGAGAACAGCGAGGATGCTAAAAAGAGCTCCCGGTTGGTTTCAATAAAAAAGCGGGGCAATGTTGGCAGCTGGTTTGGCTGTTCCATACCCAGCATTACAATCTTCAAAGGAAGAAAAAGAAAATTAGAAATTTCTGCTTTTTCTTATGTGTTCATGAAGGTAGTATCGAGTATTGGCATACGAATATTATTTGTTTCCCCCATGAACGAAACAAATTTTTGCTGTTAGAAAAAAACCTGATTGGTACGATGAATAGAATATTGGACTTTGAAATTTAGCAAAATTGTTATTTATACGCTCCATTGTTACATCTTAACAAACATCGAGCTTTTAAATTCAAAAGGGTCAGTATACAAAAAGAGTAGAAATATTCGCAAAATAGTACATTAAACAACGTTGAGCCTGGCTAGTGCTAGATGGGTGACCATTTGGGAATTCTAGGCGCTGTATGTGCTCTCCGCTCATCTCGGCATTGTTTCCAGTCGTCCTGTATCTCAACTTGCGACTGGTATGCAACAATGTTGACTCGGAAGAGGCGTGGTTAGAGACTGCGCAACTCTTGCCACACAAATTTTCACGCGAATGAACCCTTACAGTGAGTATTCATAGTCTGTCAAGACTGGAGGAAGCCACACAATATATAAATATGTATGTATTTGCAGGGAAACTCGATGTTGTCTGGGATTGAAGCAAATGTTCTACCCTCCCATATTTTTATTGCTATCGAAATCGGTGAAATTGCCCATTTTTTAATCAAATCGATTGATTACCTGCCCAAGTTAAGGACACCTTCCGCAGAGTACTGGAAGGAAGCTTCACATGCCTCCCCACAGTGACTTAGTCCACAATACACTGCAGTCTATATTACAATGTAGATAATCTGCTATTGATTTTATGAAATTATCTGTAAATAATGGTTTCACTTAAAGAATGAAATACAAAACTCAAGCATTATAGTTCAACAGTGTTCAAAACAGAAGCATTCATTTCGAACGCGTCACTATCTTAACAAAAGAACTAACTGTCGGTTTGATGAAATTATTTCTACATAGTCACTTGAATTAAAGTTAGACATAGAAAAGTCAAATATTATGGTTCAACTGTGCTCTAAAAAGAAACATTCATTTCGAACGTGCCCCTGTCTTATAAAAGAACCTGCAGTTAATTTTATAGGTTGAGCTTTTCTCCTTATGCAATGATAAAACTTCTCAAATGCACTTGGGATGTTAGGTTATATAAAGTGTTAACTTTGCTCAAACTAGGATATTCTTTTTTAATCGGAGTTTTTCGATTATTGATTTTCGATACTTATCGGATGCATTCCGTTCCAAAACCTATGTAAGAACACTTGCAGACACAGGCAGCAGATTCATGTAATTTTTTTTTAATCGGCGTTTCCGAATTCATAGGAAATGAACTCATACAGACACAGTTCCTTTTATATAATAGTAAAGATATGTAGTAATTTACATATACGGTAATTTAGCTACACAGAATTTTCCGCGGATGAAATTCATAGCTTACTGCCTAGCTCTACTCATGTATTGAACACTGTTGAAGTAAATGCTGAAAATCAATACATAAAATATATCTTTTATAAAATCTTATGAGGATACATATAAATAGTATTCCGACAAAATAGAGAAATAAAAAGGAACAAACCGAGTTGTGTTCATCATCCCGAAATAAAGACGAAACGGTGATGTATACATAATCCGGTCTGTTCATATATATATATATATATATATATATATATATATATATATATATATATATATATATATATATATATATACGAATAATTCAATTTGACTTTTACTAATATATATATATATATATATATATATATATATATATATAACTACTTCATTTACTCACATAAATGAATACACGAAAGTATAAATTTATGCGTAAGCTTTAAGTATTCTCCAACATTGCTCAATATGTAGTTAGAGCTAGTTAGTAAGTTATAAAATATATATGACGATTAAGCTACACAGAATATTCCGCGTTTCATCCTCGCTAAGATTCTTCAGGCTCATATATATATATGTATATATATATATATATATATATATATATATGTGTGTGTGTGTGTGTATATATATATATATATATATATATATATATATATATATATATATATATATATATACCTGCTAGACTACCCGTGACCTGTTGGGTCAGTATGTTATATTAGCTATGGAATTCATGTATGAGCGTGACACTTGTAACGTAAAGAAAATAGGGTTTTTTTCCCATGTTAAATAATAATTTCGAAATAATAACGTTAATATTTCAGTGTGCAGATCAAAATCTGCAAAAGAAATGATTTGTATTTATTTGTTTACGTTGTTATGGATTAATGTTTATGCGCGCATGCGCAACCGGATGCCGTAAACCGGAAAGTGGGTTACATCACTCGTTACAAGGTCATTTGAGTTTTATAATAATATATAAATGTATATATATATATGTGTGTGTGTGTGTGTGTGTGTGTATATATAAAATAAAAATTACAATTAAATTTACTAAAATGATCCAAGATGGTAAAATTAAAGTATATTATAAATATAAAAGAATTAATATTTATAAAATTATCTGAGCCAGATGTAAAAGCTCGATAAAACCAAATAGGAAATAGAGCTTATAATATGAGCAAATAGTTAATAAAATATGTTAAAAAGCACTTTGAAATGAGTTAAAAACATATTTAATCTGAAAAGGAAACACTAGATAAATGGATAGTCCTTAATCCGCAGAGTTTCGAAGAAATACTTTCCTTCTCATCAGAGGGTAGGAATTAGCAAAATGCGGGATCGGATTTTGAAAATCCGATCCCGCATTTTGCTAATTCCTCCGAAACTCCGCGGATTAAGGACTATCCATTTATATAGTGTTTCCCTTTCAGATTAAATATGTTTTTAACTCATTTCAAAGTGCTTTTTAACATATTTTATTAACTGTTTGCTCATATTATATATATATATATATATATATATATATATATATATATATATATAATTCTAGGCGCTGTATGTATTTTCTGCTTATCTCGGCATTTGTTTCCAGTCGTCTAGTACTTCACTTGCCACTGGTATTTAACAATATCGTCTCAGGAGAGGTGTTGTTGGAGATTGCGCACCTCCTGTCACAAAAATTTCACGTGCAAGCAACTCTTCGTGGGTATCCATAGTCTGTCCAAGAGTGAAGGAGCCTGCTGATATATATATATATATATATATATATATATATATACATGTTTGTGTGTTTCCCCTCTTTTGTTTTCATTTTACGTCGGTCGAAGTTCTCAGAAATCAAGGGCTCTCCTCCTATGGGCTAACACTTGATCTCTATATGAGATATACAGATATTCGAATATTCCATCAAAGTCTTCCTTTGCCTCTAAAACACTTAGTAAAGAAGTTGAGAACATAAGTTTTCTCTCCACAATTAATCATTTAAATATGCTATAGCATATCCTTCTTGTGGTCTCTTGGTGTTACTGGATTCCAGTTCATATAAGTAATCTATAAATATAAAAGCGAAAATGTATGTATGTGTGTTCGCTTTTTCTGTATGTCTACAAAAGGCTTCTTTTTTTTCACACTTTAATTTACAACTTTGCCTCAACAGTTCGATCCTCATACTTACTTTTTTTTTTAAAACCTCCCTCCCCTGGAGTTTCCACGCACACACCTCCAAACACCCGGGCAACGCTGGGTACCCCTCGCTAGTCTATAAATATAAAAGCGAAAATGTATGTATGTATGTGTGTTCGCTTTTTCTGTGTGTCTACAAAACGCTTATTTCAGAGAAGCGGTCGGTCGCTTCACAACTTTTTAAAACTTTTTATATCACATATAAATCGTAATATCTCACAGTTAACAACGAAGCTCGCCTGTCTATTTAATTTGCTTGCCGCATGTAGGTTAGTCTTTTTCCTATAACATCTTGGGAAAAAATAAAAATTGACCTCATTAACTCATTAAAACGGGAACCTGCCAAAATCCAAGTAATTAAATAAATTCAAACGTGTTTCCGTTAGCATCTCGCGGTGGGACAATCGTTAACGTCACACGTTTTCTTTTTTGTTTTGTTTTTTTGTTTTTGTTTTTTTGTTTTGTTTTTTTTTTCACGCTTTAATTTACAACGGTTCGGGTTCGATCCTCATACTTACTTTTTTACCCCCCCCCCCACTCCCGGAGTTTTTCCACACACACCTCCAGACACCCGGGAAACGCCGGGTACCCCTCGCTAGTTCCTCATAAAAGTCAGTGTAGGTAAGTTGTACCGAATAGATCTTATTTGTGTCGTGAATACTATGTGACTTTGACTATTTAGTCAGTGTTTACTTGTGGGGAAAACGTTTTCATAGCAGGTTGTCCCGACAAACTCGTGTACAGAGAAACCTTAGACACTCGGGGACAGTGTTTAGTAGGCATTTGAGTTCTCTCCACTAGGCATTCAACTTGTCTGTGTCTGCGTATGTATGTAGAGAAAGGGGGGAGAAAGAGATAGATGTTTGCATTAATCATCCTAATTTATTTTGACGATTTAAAAAACGGAATTTAACGAAGAGTCGAGTTCAAAAGCCGTTATAAATAGATTGGAATATTTCTTCTTCTTTTCCGGCATTAAATAATCAATTTCCTGCTTATAAACTGTCGTGAAGTAGAACTGAAATCAAAAACGATGAACTGAATATTTATTTTTTTTTTTAATCAATAAAGAATCATTAATTGGATGTGAATTCGTTCATGTCTACGTGACTTTAACGACTATTCATAAAAAATATATTGTTTTCCCTCTGGCAATTTCTCATCGAAAAGACGAAAAAAACTTTGTCTCGGCTATTACAAAATGTAAATTTTTGTTTGGTTGCATGAAATATTCTCGACAAACGAGATTATTCCAAGATTTGGATATAGAGTTAGAATTGCATTTTATACACACTGAAACTTATTCAGGTTTTTATGGCGTTTTGGGCCTTTCTCATTTCCTGAATAATTACATCTTACTTTTGCTTATATATATATATATATATATATATATATATATATATATATATATATATATATATATATATATATATAAAATGTTGTTTCATCAAATACTTTTGTATGCAAAATCCGATCCCGCATTTTGCTAATTCCTACCCTCTTATGAGAGGGAAAGTATTTCTTCGAAACTCCACGGATTAAGGACTATCCACTTATCTAGTGTTTTCTTTTCAGATTAAATATGTTTTTAACTCTTTTTCAAAGTGTTTTTTTAACATGTTTTATTAACTGTTTGCTCATATATATATATATGTATGTGTGTGTGTGTCTATCTGTCTGTGTGTGTCTGTCTGTGTCTGTGTGTATATATATGTGTGTGTGTCCGTGTCTGTCTGTCTGTGTCTGTATATATATATATATATATATATATATATATATATATATATATATATATGTGTGTCTGTGTCTGTGTCTGTGTGAGTATATATATATATATATATATATATATATATATATATATATATATATATATATATATATATATTAGATTGGTGCAAAAATATTGTCTTTTTTATATTTAGTTGAACATCAAAACACAACATTATTTTTGCACCAACCTTGACAGACTATGAATACTCATTGTAAGGGTGCCTCCATGTGATTTTTTGTGACAAGAGTTGCACAATCTCCAACCACACCTCTCTTGAGTCGATATTGTTAAATACCAGTAGCAAGTGGAGATTTAGGACAACTGGAAACAATACCGAGATAAGCAGAGAGCACATACACTCCTCAAATTCCCAAATGGTCAACCATCTGGTACTATGCAAACTTAACGTTGCTTAACTTCGGTGATCTGACCATATATATATATATATATATATATATATATATATATATATATATATATATATATATACTAACTGTACCCTGCCACGCGTTGATGTGGCTCAAATTGGTGCAAATGAAAAAGTTCCAAAATGACGGGGAGAGAGAAAGGTAGTTAGAAAGAGAAAAGGGGCTCAAAGAGAGATGGAGAGGGTAATATAGAGAGGAAGATAGATTGATAGAGAGAGAGGGAGAGATGGATGGAGATATATTAAGAGAGGAAGAGAAAGAGGGAGAGAAACAGAGGGTGAACTACACGTCACCTTTTTTTCCTCGATCAGTAGAGGAGAAATCCTTCGAGACTGAGGCAATTTTTATTTTTGTTACTATCCAGAGAACCCTTTTTTTTTTCGGGAGCTAGATTTTCCACACATTAAAAACCGACACGGTTATCTGTACTTTCATCTAACAGTTTAATAAATAAAAAGATATTGTAAAACTTGAATCTAACGCGAAAATAAAATTTTAAAAAAAATAGCACGATAACATAAGTGCATAAGTGCCACGTTATTTTAAATATTTATTTTCCGAAACAATTGTGTGAACACAACCACAATAAGTTAAATTTTAAGTTTTGTGTACTTATTTTCTCAGCGTTCGGCTTTCACCGGCGCATGACGTCAACAGCCAGATATAGCCGAGCGTTGTCGATGTAATAATAACAAAGCTATGTGAAAGAAATTATAAAGTAAAATTTTAAATGTAGAAACTAAACATCAATAGAAAAAAAACACAAAAAATCAACAACAAAAAGACACCGTTCATTTGTATTTCTTATTAAATGTTTTGTAGAAAATGTATTTTTTTTTTTCAAATAAATAAATTCTAAGCAATTTTTGCAATAAATAATAGTAAGTTCGTTAATTTTTACGACTTGCCCCAGCGTATTATAACCACTCCAACACACCCATGTTAAAAACGGCTTTCGAAATACCCCCAACTTATCCATGTTAAGAACGACTTTCGAGATTTGGGAGTGTTTAATCCGAAAGCTGTTTTTAATCTGGGGAGGTTAGGGTGTTTATAATACGCTGGGGAAAGTCCTAAAAATTAACCAGCAACTTTCTTGTTAAAGAATTTTTTTTATAGTTTAGAAAAGGTAAAACGAACTTTTTTGTGCATTTTTTTCTACCGTGTTTGAATATATGGTTAAGTGGAAATTTTAGTCATTTAGAGCTGCTTTAAAGCTTCGCCGCTCATTCATTTTCTGACCAAATGTCAAACAATTATTACGGTTTATAGATCACCTTCTCAGCTATATTGTGAAAAAATGTTGTTCGATTTTCGTTCAGTAAAATAAATATTATGATGAATTTACTGGTGTTCAAAATCATAAAAAATCTTTAGGAGGTGAGCGACGTTTTTCATTACTGGTTTCCATAGCAACCACGTCGCTTCAGCGACTACTGTTGCAACCAATTAACCGGTCTCGCGAAAAGAGAAGTAATAAGTGAAACAGAGAGAATGAAGGAATGCAAGGGAGATAATTTGGGTTTTTATTGAAAGTGCCGTACATTGTTATTACATATGTGTATGTTAAGTTTATAGGGGCAAAAAATGAGGTTGAAATTAAACAAAGAACAAGTGAATTTACTGAAAGCCTCGAAAAATCATGGCTTACAATAGAAAAATGAGAGCATGAAAAATAATATGGTTAAGTAAAGGACTAGTTGCTAAAACTGGAAAAGAAAAGGACGGGATATTCTAGTAAAAAATATAATAAATTTATAACTTAAAATATTGCAGCATACAGAATTTTTAAATTAAATTTATAACATTATATTATCAATTCTTAATGCTGAAATATTTTATTTTAATAAGTTATAAATTTATTATATTTTTTACTTGAATATCTGGTCCTTTTCTTTAACAGTTTTAACAACTAGTCCTTTACTTTTCCATGTTTAAGCTTAACCATATTATTTTTCATGCTCGCATTTTTCTATTGTAATATATATATATATATATATATATATACATATATATATATATATATATATATATATATATATACATGAGAGAGAGAGAGAGAGTATAATAAAGTTGTATTCCTGTTTGTTCAGCATTTAATTAATATGTACACAAAAACAGTTTCACAAATAAATTTTCATGCTGAAAACGGACTTATATACGCTTTTATTCTAGCGTGATTTCTATACATACAATCTATTTAAAGGAAACCTACATAGAATGGATACTCTCATTTGCATATTACATTTTAAAAATCTATTTTAATAATTAGCTCGATGTTAATAATTATTTGTTGTTATAGAATCCTTTTGTTTTATTTAGAAATGTAAGTTTAATTATTTGATATATTTTTAATTTAATTTATATTTTATTCAATTTCAGTTATTAATGGATTACAACAGTTTAAAACCGAAAGTAAGCTTATCAATTTAAACTACAAGACTTAGTTCCCGTTTAAGCTATGAAAGTTACTTCATGTTTAGTTTTCATAGATCAAGATTGATGAATATGGCTATGAAAACAGCATATTCTTTTCCCGTTGTGATTCTTAGGTATATAGCCATTGATATCTTATATTGTTTTATGTAGAGTTATGTGGTTCTCCGTTGATCAATTGTGTCTGTGTCAGATATATACTTGAGAGTCAAAACAATGAAAAGAATATGCTGTTGTCATAGTCCTATTGATGAATTATATGTTTCTCTAAATCTAATATGTGTTCACTTTTCGTAACAAGTCAGGATATTCAGTGCATCTTATATAGTATGTGTCTAATCTCTCCGCTCATGAATATGTTTCAACCCGGCAACGCCGGGTATATACTGCTAATATATATATATATATATATATATATATATATATATATATATATATATATATATATATATGTGTGTGTGTGTGTGTGTGTGTGTGTGTGTGTGTGTGTGTGTGTGTGTGTAAGAGAGAGAGAGTGAGTGAGTGAGTGAGTGAGTGAGTGAGTGAGTGGGTATGGGTGTGTTTGGAGGCATAAAAGTTATACACACATATGAACATTAGCGTAAATTTTTCTAGAAGTATTATTAATTGCTTCTACTCAGTTTCTTGCGTTTGGTATATACTACAAGACATGCATTCTTTTCTTTTTGCAAGAATAGTTTGCCTTACATACAAAACAGTAATATTATTTATCATTTTACATGCCAGTGTGATGCTGGTTATGTGGGGCGAATTCCTTTGCATTTGCAGACTCGTATAAATCAGCACGTTCTATTCAATATTAGACAGAGTAGGGTAGGGTTCGTGAGTCTCCCTTACCCTACATCTTTAGACTCTGCTATTGGCCAGCATTTTGTTGAGATTCCTTGTTGTGCGAATAAGTATAAAAAAGAATGGTTTGAGCTATTTCATAGAGCGGATTCCAAAAATCATTTTAAAATTTTGGAATCTGTCTCTATCGTGATTCAAAAACCTTCTTTGAGTAAGCAGAAGGAATGGGTAAAAACATTAAATCTCTTTGTGAAACTTCGACCGCCTCTTTTCTGTTTATTTTCATCCCACGCGGTGCCATTTTAATCGCCTTATACCCGTTTATTGGATTAAATTATTTTAATCTCCCCATTACTTTTTATTTTCGTCAATAATATTATTTTTCATTGCTATCGATTTTTCTCCTGATACGATGATAGACGAAAGGCCTTAGAAAGACTTCCGCTAATGTTCTAATGTGTCTATATATAAGCCACGCTTTCGAGGCTTTATTATTAAGTAATACATTTTTATAAAGGTTTTCTTCTTGTTATATTAGATGATAAAGTTAACAAGTGAAGCATGCATGGTCCCCCGTGAGTGCACAGTGAACGAGGCATAAAAAATGACTACGTTCAGCATTTGCCCCCCTCCCGATTTAACCCCAAAAGTCCTCAGAGTACGACAAATCCTGGTGAAAATGAACAAACAGTGCAGTTTTAGACCTTAACATATGTAGATTTGAGTTCTGCACAATGTAAAAATAGAAATGATTAAGTCCATCATTTCCAACCCCTCCCATTTAGCCCCAAAGTCCCCAAGGCCTTAACATATTTAGATTTGAGTTCAACACCATGCAAAACTGCTAAATAGACATACACAGAAAATTTTGAACAAATATGGTAAAATAGTCCCAAAAATGGAGTGTTTTAATTAGCCCTAAAAGAGCGAAGTATAGACTAACGAAATTATATAGAATTCAGTTACAACTTTTAAGAAAGTTTTATAAAAATCCAAGGCATTAATTTATTTTAATAAGCACAAAAATGTCAATTTTAGACGTTTTAAACCGAAAGGCACCCCTAGGGGGGGAGGCAACTTGAGTTTTCCCGGAAAATCCGTTCTGTTACTTTTTTACTCATATCATATTTAATGTTTGTGCAAATTTTCAAAAAACTCCAAGGCGTAGTTATTGAGAAAAGTGTGGACAGACAAACGGACAAGGGTTGATTTACAGGTCCACCCTCCTTTTGTCGAGGGACCAATAAAATTGAATTATACGTTTGAATCACCATGAAAAGCAATTTAATACTTTGCCAAAAATTTTTTAGGGGTAAAGGAGGGTGAGAAATCTTGGCAAAGTATTAAATTGCTTTTTTATGGTCATTTAAACGTATAATTCAATTTTGTTTTTGTTTTGTTTTTTTGTTTTTTTCAAACAGAAAACGTTTTGAAAATAAAACTCGCAGCTGAGATTAGTGGGCTGATGATACTGGGTTCCTGAAAGAAATAACAGCTGAAACATGTACGCACATATGTAGCCAATAATATTTATATGAATAAAAAACCATACTATATTCTACAAAATATCTCAAATGTAATTCTTAAGCTTAACATTGCGTTAGTCGCATGGGTGGTTTATATATCCCGATACAAAAATGTTTGTAATGTTATTTTGTAAAATATAGTTATCCTATTGGTTTCAATCACTTGTATCTTGTTGATATCAATATAAAATAATACAATAAAATAAATTATAAAACTAAGAAAAAATCACGATATTACATTAGCTAAGCTCATAGTTACAAGACTGAAAGAGTAAAAAACTGTAAATAAAATAATAATCCCATCAAAACTTATGATAAAGAAAATACCAAAACATATTAACTCCATATTAAATATTATAGAATAGCCTAATGATACATAATATGCGCTTATATCAACAAAATTTCATTCCCACTGGAAAAATACAAGCATATATAAATCATAAAAATCATACCTAGTCAGCTGGGATGACTAGACACCCCAAGAAGGACAAAGCGACGTTTATCTTCAAGGACAATTTTGATACAACTGCGCCATACCACGTGTGCTATACCCTCACTGAGTCAGGAGAATACTAGGGGGAAGGAACAGAACTGTTTTCTAGGAATTATGCGCACTTAAGCAAAATTGGGATGACAAAACACCCCATGGGACTAAAGCAGGTTTAAGAGTTCTTAAGAAGTTAAGTTTTCTTAATTGATATTCAAAGAATAGATATAAAACTAGCAGAACCTGTGGAAATTTCAAAACGGGCTCATTCATATGTAATATATTGATGTTGGCATTCTGTAGATGTTCAGCGTAAATGGAGACGCTCTGATATTATTGTAGCTCTTTTATTAAAATTGCAAAAGTATTTATCTAAGCTAGCTAGGACGCCCGACGTAGCCCGGTCGTAAAATACGCTTAAATATGATATTTTAAAATTTATGCAGATTTCATATATATTATTATAGAGTCAGTTTTCTATCAATTCTTATACATTATAAAATTGTGATTTAAAAATAACTTTTATAATATATAAGTATCGATAGAAAATTAACTCTATAAAAATATATACGAAATCTGCATAAATTAAAATATTACTTAATCGTATTTTACGACCGGGCTGCGCCAGGCCTCCCTGCTAGCATAGACAAATACTTTTTCAGTGTCAACAAAAGAGCAATAATAATAGTAGGGTGTTACCATTTACGCCGAACATCCACAGAATGCCAACATCAATATATTACATATGAAAGAGGCCGCTGTGGAATTCCCACAAGTCTTGCTAGTAAAAAAGTAAATTAAACAAAATAGATCCCGTATTTCAAACAACTCCGAATATTTAAGCGGCAACATCCAAATTCAGTATTACAGTCGAACAGGGGTGGGGGTGTAAGCTATTCCCCAAATAATTGTGATGTTAAATAACGCGCCCCGATTATCGTAGCGTTTTTTTTAATATTCTGGAAAAAAAAATTTATGGCTATAATAAAGGAACTTATGCAGAACCGATAAAATACAAAGGAAAATGCAAGAAAGAAAATGTCGTGGCCTCCAAAAGTGTTACTTTTTTATTATTTTATCATTTGGTTTTAGCTGGAAGTGGGACATCCTACTGGATGCCAGACATTCATCCGCTATCGCTAATCAAGAGATCTTTTTACGATTCTAACCATCTCTTGAGTGCAATTGTTTGTATATTTCTTGTACTTGGTTCACCGGGCATATTTGCCAGAAACGTTTTTTTAATTCTTTTTTATGATCCCCCTGATCCTATAATTACTGGAATGAGGGAGATCTTCCTAAGGTTTCAGTGTGTTTAAATGTCGTACATAAGACGTTGGTAGTTCGTTTACGTGATTCGGTAATGATCTGTTCTTTGAAGTTATTCAGTTTTGGAGTTTTAAGAGGTTCGGGCGCTTTTCAAATGGGAATGATACAAGCGTCGTCATCGTCATCGTCGTCGTCGTCGTCGTCGTCGTCGTCGACTTTCAATGTATGAAGGAAAAGTTAAACGAAGCAGAAAGAAATAATGGCGCTAACAGATTTCCGGTTTGGGGCGGCTCGTGGCATGCATATGTTGGTCTAAAAAGAGTGATATATTCATGCACACACACGCACACACACACACACACACACACACACACACAGAGCAAATTCTGGGACCATATATAGCAGAAAGAACAGTTGGAAATAAGTTATACACTATCCACTATGACTATGCATTTCCTACAGCTATGTACTTAGAAAACAGATATTAAACCTGATGTAGTGATACGCAACGAGAAGAAGAAAGAAGAGTAGAAGTTAATGTGGCTGATGATTCTGGATTAAACTGAGTTGAGAGGAAAAAATGACAAAATACAAAGATCTTATGTACGGCATGAAAAGAAACTGAAATCTTAGAAAGGTCTCCACCATTCCATTAATTATAGCAGTCCTAATGAAAAAGAATTTCAAAAACTAACTGGCCAATATAACTGGGGAACAAAGTACAAAATTGATACAAGCAATTACACACAAGAGACTTTTTTTAAAAAATCTCTCGGTTTGACTGTATGAGACAGCGGCTGAATTCCTGGCATTCGGTAGGATGCTCCGTCCCCAGCTAGAACCAAATGATAAGCCAAGAAAAAAATGGAGAAGACATACACACGGTAAAATTGAAACAGTCTACTTCATGACGTCTATCTTATGTTTATAACTGAAGCCGATGTTACGCCATTCTAGAGCTGAACCTTCGTGTATGTGTCACCAATCATAAACGCCATTTTACATTAAATTTCAAAGAAGTTAAGATTCAAAGAGATTGCACACAGTTTCAGTTTAGTTTACACAGTAATGTTCAATTTAAATTTAGGCGGTTTCGAACAGATCGCACACTAACGTTTTAAGATAAATTTGAACACTAATATTTTAAGTTAAATTTACCAACGTTTTAAGTTTAATTTGCTTACTAACGTTTTCAGTTTAATTTGCAACCAAACGTTTTAAGTTTAATTTGCACACTACGTTTTAAGTTTGATTTACACACAAACGTTTTAAGTATAATTAACACGCTATTAGTTTAAGCTTAATTTGTGTACTAACGTTTCAAGTTTAATTTATACACTAACGTTTTAAGATTAATTTGCACATTAACGATTTAAGTTTTATTTGCACATTTATGGTTTAAGTTTAACTTGCACACTAACATTTTAAGTTTAATTTGCTTACTAACGTTTTAAGGTAAATTTTCGCACTAACATGTTAAGTTTTATGTGCGCACTAACGTTTTAACTTTAATTTGCACAGTAACGTTTTAGGTTTAATTTGCACACAAATGTGTTACGTTTCATTTTCACACTTGTATTTTTAGTATAATATACTCACTAAAGTTTTAACATTAATTTGCACACTAACGGTTTACGTTTAATTTGACACTAACGATTTAAGTTTAATTTTTATACTAGCGTTTTGAGTTTAATTTGCACACTAGCGCTTGAGTTTAATTTGCACACTAATTTTTTCAGCTTAATTTGCATATTAACGTTCTAAAATTAATATGCACACTAACGCTCTTAGTTTAATTTGCATATTTACGTTTTAATTCTAATTTGCACACTAACATTTTAAGTTTAATTTGTTTACTAATATCTTAAGTTTAATTTATACACACTAACATTTTTTAAGTTTAATTTGCACACTAACGTTTTAAGATTAATTTGCTTTTTAACGTTTTATGTTTAATTTGCTTTATAACGTTTTAAGATTAATTTGCACATGGACGTAATAATTTAATTTGCACACTAATATTTTAAGTTTAATTAACATACTAAAATTTTTAGTTTTATTAGCACACTAATATTTTTAGTTTTATTTGCACACTAATATTTTAAGTTTAATTTACACACTAATATTTTAAGTTTAATTTACACACTAATATTTTAATTTTAATTGGCATACTTATATTTTTAGTATTATTTTTTTATTTTTTAGTTTAATTTACACACTAATATTTTAAGTTTAATTTACACACTAATATTTTAAGTTTAATTTACTCACTAATATTTTAAATCTGATTGCGACGATTTCAAACAGAAAGAAAAAAATGCACACAAATAAAATTTGATTTTTAAAGAATATCGATTTTTTATTGTTCAAATTATTTCATGATTTCCAAGCAACATTAAGTTTTTATTTCCTATTTATTTTTGATTAAAAATATTGCGAGTATATGTTGCTAAATTTTAATTTTTTAATTATACTTAGAAATAATTTGATGTGACATTTCTTTTTAATTACATGAAAAATATTAGGTTTAAACAAAAACAGTTAACTCGCACGTGGACTGAATAATCGATAATTCAAAAACCCTTTGTTTGATACTCAGGCACAATATGGTGACCTTGCGTATTTTTGTGATGTACACTGGCTTAGTCGAGGATCGATGTTAAAATGAGCACTTGCTTTACATAAAGTGACGCTATTTCTAAAAATTAAACATATGGATAGTTCACGTTTTCGAGATCTTCATTGTCTCGTAACTTTAGCATTCATTGTTGATATCGTGACTCATTTGAATTTTTTGCGTTCATTGCTTTAAGGTAAAACTTCAGCTTATAAATGAGATTATAATCATGTTGTTGCCTTTGAAAGGAACCTGTGTTGTGGGAACATCAACTTAGAAATAAATATCATGACCATTTCTTATTATTTCAACAGGATTCAGAGCTATTTGTGAATATAATCCAGACTTTTTTAAACGGATTAGTGTCACGTGTAGTTGACTTTCATCTGCATAAAAATAATTTCAAAATGTTTGCAACACCCTTTTAGGTGGAGGTGGAGGTGGAGGCCGTATTGGAATTGATAGAAATACAGTGTGACGATCTATTAAAATCAAAATTTAATTCCAAAAATATTTCATTATTTGATTTTAATGCAAAATATATTTTCCAAGTATTTCAAATTAGTAATCCATGCAAAAATAAAGAAGGCATCTTTGTTTTTGGAATTACCTATCAATGTGAAAAACTTCTTTTTTTTTTAAAAAAATAAAGCAAACTAAGAACAACTGGAAAACAAAATTGATTGACAACTTACTCTTAGCCTCTGCAAATTTGAAACCAAATATTGAAACACCCAAGTTTCACATTAATTGTTAGCGATAGCTTAACACAGCTGTTATATATTTATAAATAAATGACCTAACAGTATTTCGATTGAATGAATTATGTTTTGCTACTATATGTGTTGTTTATATAAATTACTTTTGTGTATGTTCAACAATTGTGTTAAAATGTGAATATGACGATATGTCAACATTTCTCAATTTAACTATATCGTTGACTTTCAAATGAAATGTGTTATCTCATCTATAATATAAATCTCATCTGTCTGTTTAAATGTATGTATGTATGTATGTGTGTATGTATGTATGTATGTATGTATGTATGTATTATGTATGCATAACTAAAGCTTTCGACAGCGGCGACGGATTTTCACAAGATTAGTATCGTTTCGAAGCTCGACCCTTCAGACAACAAATATCGAAAAAGGTGCTAAAAACATTAATTCCTTGATGCTCACCTAGGCACTTTTCTACAAGGAGGGGTCGCTTTTTTCACCGATAGTTTCGAAAGTCATCCTCTCTTTTCGATTGATTAGTATTAATTTAAACCTTCACCACTTCGTGTTTGGCGATGGACGCAGCGGCAAAGACGGCATTTATTTTCACGTTCTTTTCCTCCTTCGCGGTACGGGTTCGAGCCTGCCTACTACCACTTTTATTTATTTATTTATTTATTTATTTATTTATTGCTCAACACACACCTTCAAACACCCGAGCAACGCCGGACACTAAGGCTAGCCTATATATATATAAAGGGAAAAATGTGTGTGTGTGTTTGTGTGTTTGTATGTCTCGCAAAAACTTCCGACCGACGCATCGGAACGTGACGAAACTGGCATCGTTTTAAACCGCGATCTTTCGGATGATAAATATCGACAAATTGGCTAAAAAAACATTAATTCCTTCACCTTTAACTGGACAGTTTTCTACAAGAGGGGTCGCGTTTTTCGCCGACATTCTCGCAAGTTAGCATCTCCGTTGGATTGACTAATCTTAATTTCGACGTTCGCTCGTTCCAGTTTTGCCATGGATGCATCGGCTAGCACGTTACGTTATTTTTAACCTTCTTTTTCTCCTTTGTGTTACGGGTTCGAGCCTGCCTTCTTACAACAATTTATATATATATATATATATATATATATATATATATATATATATATATATATATATAACACCTCTCTCCACCGGGCTACCTACTGTTGTTTTTATCCCCCCTCGCTACTACCACTTTTTTTCAGGGTTCCATACTACATCACCCCAACACACTCGGTCAACGCCGGATACCCCTGCTTGTTTTCCATGAAATTGCTACACACCTCAGTGCACTAAAAATATTAGACTATCTGACAGTTATCTTTCCTGAAACTTATTTTACCATATCGCCTTGCCTGTGTTTAATGTAAAATATTGGCTACATATTTGTTATTACATTAAAAGATAACAGAAGGGAAAGGAAAGATAAAGCGAGAGAGTTCATCAGAGACTGACATGCGAGGTAGCAGAAATCTAAAGATAGTTAAACATACGTGCATTATACATACATGCTCCATAAACGTGTGGATAATATCCCATGTATGTGAGTGTTTATATTTGCAATTATTTTTACTCCTATATATGTGTTTCTTTTTTATTTGTGGGGGGGGTGCTTCAATACCAGTTTCAAAATATATTGATTTATTTTTACCTTAAACTATTTTGACGTTCCTTAACGAAAAATTAATACTTATTAGATGTTATATTAATTTTAGATTTTATTTAGTTATTCTGGTTTTTAAATATTAATTTTCATTATGGCTTTAAATATTTAGGTTGAAAAGGGTCTGCATTTATAATTTTCTTAATTTTTCATTAATGACTTTCGTCTGACCCGCGGACCGTCATCATAACACGATCCTAGGGTTGTAATGAGTTGTCGACCCCTGCAGTGGGATTCAGTAACGCAGGTTCGCATCAGCTCTTAAATATTGATGAAAGATTTATGTTTCTTATTACGTTCATAATATTTTACCTTTTTTTAATTTTTTAATTTTCTTCCTTTGAAGATTGTAATGCTGGGTATGGGGCAGTCAAACCAGCTGCCAACATTGCCCTGCTTTTTGTTGAAACCAACCGAGAGCTCTTTTCAGTATCCTCGCTGTTCCCTCAAGTGCAATTGTCTGGATCTCTTTTGCACTTGGTTCACCAGGAATATTAGTTAGGTAGGACTTCGGGGTCTTATTCATAAGCCCTGTGGCACCTATAATAACTGGTATGATTGATATCTCCTTAAGATTCCAGTTTCTTTTCATATCATACATGAGACCTTGATATTTGGTCCGTTTCTCTCTTTCAGCTCTATTCAGACCGCCATCATTAGATACACTCACTTCAATCAAGGCTGCCACTCTTTCTGACTTATTCTTCATCATATTTATATTATCATATGTTTCAATTAGCTGTAATTATAGATAGTTTAATTACTTATTATACACATGTTCATACATATATTTCCATTTCTTTTTGTAAGTAAAATCTAAGGGAATATATATTACTTCTATAATATAAATTTCACCTGCCTGTTTAAATGTATGTATGTATATATGTATGTATGTTTGTATGTCTCGCAAAAACTTTCGACAGAGGCGACGGATACTGACAAGATAAAATCATTTTGAAGTGCGATATCTTGGACGACAAATATCGAAAAATTGGCCAAGAACATTAATTCCTTTACCCTAAACTCGGCCGTTTTGTACAAGGAGGGGTCAATTTTTTTCGCCGACATTTTAGCAAGTCATCGTAATCGTTGGATTGACTTCGGTGAATTTTAACGCTTTTGACTTCCGGTCGCGTCATGGAGACATCGGCTATGGCGTCAAATTTTCTTTCACATTTTTCCGCCTGCCTACCTACTACAACTTTTTTTCTGTTTTATTTTAACACACACCTCCAAACATCCGGGCAACACCTGGCACTTAGGCTAGTATATATATATATATATATATATATATATATATATATATATATATATATATATATATATATATATGCGTGTTTGTGTATAGTTATTCACAGACAGACTGTTTCGCTGTAGTACAGTTTTCGGTGTTGCTAGACTAGCACCCAACCTGAGCCAGGGATCAAACCTACAACCATCTAGTTGATAAGTCGGCAGTTCTATCCTCTGGCCCATCAGATTGGTGCCTACAAACGATCGCATCAAATTTCTTTTTTATATAAACATTTGACAGCTACTTTTAAAGTGCTCGATATGTTTATTTCTAAACAAAAAGTTTCGCATTATGCTAATAAAGTAGCAGGCAAAATTATTTACTCCAGTGCTCTACCCAATAGCGCTCTTAGTCATTCGCATATTTGTGGCTACTCTGAAATCGACGGACCCATCTCCTAACCGGGGTGACATCAACTGCATTATCTTCGTGAGCGGTCAACAGACGCCGGTAAATGTTGATCGGCTTCTTTTTTTTTCTTCTTCATGGAGGAGTCAATGAGGAATCCCTGTTTCTCGGGCCCGTCATAACAGGGATTGCTTTCTTAGAATCTCTCACCATCAATATAAGCAATAGAGAGATAAAACTTTCAGGTTATTATGCATAAGTTCAAGCATCATAACAATGTAATTTTCAGTCCCATCTGATTCATTCGGGCTGAATAAAAGAAATAGGAAGCATTACTTTTGAAACGGCTTTCATGTATATATATATATATATATATATATATATATATATATATATATATATATATATATATATATATATATATATATATATATCCAAACGAACTAAAATTAAATTGTGAACATAGAGGACAACAGGCTACATTTCTGGATTTAGATATAAAAATTGAGGATGGAATTTTTCTTTATAAAATATTTGATAAAAGAAACGCTTTCCCCTTTAAAATAGTACGTATGCCCCATAAGGATAGCACCTGCCCCGTTTTTGTGTTTTATGGAACCATTATGTCAGAGTTTTTGAGAATAGCTCGCGTTACTCTAAAATTAACAGATTTTATACCACCAGTTTCTAGCTTAGTAATAAGGATGATAAAACAAGGTGGAGATAAAAATAAAATATTTAAACAGTTAAACAAAGCATTTGTTCGTTATCCTGATGCTTTTGAATCGTTTAAGATAAACCAGATTATATTGATAAAGGAAATCCAAAACTATATTCGCAATGTATAAATGTATTTATAATTACATAAAATAAATTTATATAGTTAAAAAAAAAAAAAAAAAAAAATGTATATATGTAAAAATAAAATATTTTTAACCTTTATATATCTAATTTTAAATAAATAAGAATGTAAATATACAAACTACTAACTATAGTGGGGGTGATAAGTAGTTAAATGGATTAATCCAAATCTTATAAATACAAGAATGATAAATTAAAAAATTAAAAAATGTATCCATTTTAAATGTGGAAATTGATGAATCGCACAGGTAAGAAATTCATTTTTATACTATGAAAAGGTTAGTAATTACAATTAAGAATAGGAAATTGGGGAATAAAAATTTTTGTAACTTGTCTTCTTCCTAAGATTAAGGGTGGTGGTGTTTGATCAACACTGCTGGGGAGCCATGATGTAATACACTGTTTTGTTTTTAAATCCCCGAAACAGTGTTTCATGGTAAACAACTGATGATCCCTTAAAAAATATAAAAATTGGTATTATAGTAAATTTGAGAGTTGATGCAGTGATTGCAGGTGATTAAATGACTTACTGACTAGATGTTTTTTTTAATGAATGATAAAAAATAATTTTTTGTGTGGTTTCAAATGTTAAAAACTTCAAAGACTATATATATATATATATATTATATATAATATATATATATATATATATATATATTATATATAATATATATATATATATATATTATATATATATATATATATATTATATATAAATTATAAGATGGTCAACATCATTAATTTCGGAATATAGTTTTTCGTCATTTATTCACTATATATATATATATATATATATATATATATATATACATATATATATATATATATATATATATGTATATATATATATATATATATATATATAGTGAATAAATGACGAAAAACTATATTCCGAAATTAATGATGTTGACCATCTTATAATTTATTTCTTTACTTCAGTGGGCATTTACAATTCGTGACAGTATCAAGAATTGTGTAAATGCCAATTGAATTAAAGGAATAAATTATAAGATGGTCAACATCATGAATTTTGGAATATAGTTTTTATCATTTATTCACTATATTGCTCTGTAATTACATTGAGCTTCTTAAATAAGGATTGGTATATACGAGGGGCGTTCAATAAGGAATGCCCCTGACACACTTCCCATAGCAGTACAGCAACAAAACTTGGCACAGTTATTAGTCTTTCTCTACATAGGAACCACCCAGAGTTATGCATTTCTCCCATCGTTTGATGCAGCTCTGGAGACCGTTTTTGTAGAACACCCCAGGTTGGTCCTCCAACCACGACGTGACTTCAAAAATCAAGGCTCCATCATCTGAGAAACGCTTTCCTTTCAAAAACAACTTCATGGCTGGGAAGAGTTGAAAGTCAGAGGGCGCAAGGTCAGGAGAGTAGGGAGGATAGAGAAGGATTTCAAAAGTGAAGCATAATAGGCTCCTGTAATTGTGGTACCCTTTGCCAGGAAATCTGTCATCACTACTCCGTTCTGGTTCCAGAAGACTGTGAGCATGACCTTGCCAGCAGAGGGCTGCACCCTTGCCTTCTTTTGAGGTAGTGAGTCCAAGTGCTTTCACTACATTGACTGGGCTTTGGTCTCTGAATCATAGTGATGGACCCAGGCTTCATCCTGTGGAATCAGTCTTTTGAAAAACTTTGACTTATCTTCTTGGCACATCTCCAAATTCATCCTCGAGCACTCGACGCGTTCTCGCTTCTGGAATCGTGTGAGCAAACTGTGAATCCATCTGGTAGACACCTTATGCATATGCAAATGGTCATGAATGATAGTTTCCACAGACCCTGTACTAATCTTGACATCTTGGGCTATTTGACGAATAGTAATGCGCCGATCTTCCAAAATGGCAGCCTCAACTTGACGGACAGATGCCTCATCACTGGCAGAAGGGGGGCGACCAGGTCTGGGAGCTGTTTGCACAGACATCCAGCCATGTTTTAATTCACCATGCCAGAGTTTTACAAGGTCATATGATGGGGCATTATCACCATAAGTTTCTTTTATTTCATCAAAAGCCTCCTGTGGTGTGCGTCCTTTCAAATACAAAACCTGGTCACTGCTCGACATTCAACAGGCTCCATTTCACACCTGATTCAGTTCAAACACCTGTAAAACAGAAATCACTATTAGTTTAGAGCTGTAATTTGCCACATAATCCTTAGAGATATAAATCATTGCACATGCAAAATTTCAGCTAGATCAGACAACTGGAAGTGGGTCAGGGGCATTACTTATTGCACGCCCCTCGTATCATAAGAAAATATATTTCTACAGAAATATATATATATATATATATATATATATATATATATATATATATATATATATATATATATATATATCATTAGTTATCATTCCAAAGCCAGACGCCTTTATTTCATATTTATATGTTTATGTAGTACGTTTTACACGTGTTTCATTGGATAACCGAAATTCACTAGGCAACTCATCAGAGACAGATATGTGTTCATCGGAAAAACTGATGAAGGGTGTTTTTCTTTGGAATAAAAAATATGGCGAAGGAAACATTTTGCTAAAAGGAAATGGATATCTTTTAAAATTTGCAAAATCATAAGAATTAAAAATTCGTCTTTAAAAAACACAATTGAATTCAAAGCCCACGACGAGAATTAGTTTATAACGACATATTTGATTTGATTTGATTTGATTTGATATATATATATATATATATATATATATATATATATATATATATATATATATATATATATATATATATATATATATTGAGTAAAATCTAATTTTGAATTAAATATCAGTTTCAAAAGGAAAACAAACAAAATCAATACATTGTATTAAATATAATATTGGCTTTTGTTTTAAAAATATATTCCTGAATACATGATCGGAACAGATATTTTAAGTATATAATCATGCAGACTTGTATATTTTGTCCGTGGAAATAATTGTCTAGTGTGTGATTACTTTTGATTGGCACCATTATTTGAATGTTGTTGTTTTTTTTTTTTTGTTTTTTTTTTGCTTTTGTTTTATTTTGTTTTGTTTTTGTTTTTTGTTTTTTCAGAATAATTTGGTTGAGTTTCAAATGTCACTGATAAGAAAGAGAACCCATTCCGAAATTGTTCTAATCTTTTTAATAATCATCAACAGATTGATATAATTACTGGCAAACCACGTGATGTTTTTCTTTTTTTCTTCTTCTTCTTCTTCATTTTAACTCAGCCATTCTTGCCGTGTCGTACGTTTTTATCTTCCGTGTTCACGTCGTCGTACGCCTGTTCGACTTCTTTAATTCCATCGGCCACAACCAAGCAGAAGACGATGCCACTGTATTCATGAAATGATTGATGTTCTACGTGATTTTCAAGGACACTTGGACAACGTCCGGCAGTCATGGTAGATGATTGAAGCCTTAAACGCCTCTTCATAAACCGAGTGAAAATTATATCCAACGTTGGCCATTTCTATCGTTATACGCGGACTCGAGCAGTGATATTTGGCCTTCCTTGTGCAGCAAGAAAAGAATGAAAAATTTCGTCATATACGTTTATCTTATTTCTTTTTAACTCTTTTTCTATTCCCCAAAGCAATGCCTTATGTTAGTAGGAACATTAGGGGGTGCTATTTGAGATCGTGTCTGATAAAGGACTGTTGGGAAGGGATGAGCAACGAAATGTTTGTTCACATTACATTTACACTTCTGCAGGTTAGTATAGTGAGAGTATAGCAGAAAACATAGAGGGAATTCCAAAGTCTAGAAATTCGCCAGAAGATACTATTAGAATAGAAGGTTTACCAGCATCTAGGGGCCTCAACAGTGAATGGATGGGATTTTGCTGCATGTCAGGTTACTCAGGAGTATGTACGTTTTTAGTGTTATGACTGAGAGGATGAAGAAAAGTAAAAGCTAGATAATAATAATAATAATAATAATAATAATAATAATAATAATAATAATAATAATAATGAATGTGGAGACTAACACAGGAACCACAAGCACAGACCAAACAAACTACTACAGAGACAAAACATGAAGCGCTTCATGGAACCAAGAACATTGAAGCTGCAAATCTATAAGTTCTCTAACCCCTCCCCCATCCCCCATTACCACATCACTGTCCCACTCCCCCCAAAAAAGAGTGAGACCAAATAGCCAAGGAGTCAAGGAGGAAGGAAACATCGAGGAGTGAGCACTGACCAGACCTCCACTGTATAAGTGCGAAGAGAACTGAGACCTTGAGGGGTGGGGGCTTATTGCCACTCAAATTCCAGTAAAGAACAATGGCCACTGCTAACGAGAAATCAATGGCAATCAAATCAATGGTTGCGATAATGCAAATTTATTTGCAAATGTTATCGAAAGAGGTGGATAGTACTGGAAAATCTGGGGATACTTGTTGTCACTCAGCTTCCAGGGAACACCACAGGCTGTACTCAATAAGATCTTTGATGTCCTGTGTGAAAGTTCCTTGTGAGCCAATAATAGGATTGGAACTTCGGGAAGGTTTGTTATTATCTAAATTCCAGTAAAGACCAATGGGCATTGCCAGCGAGTAGTCAATGACAATTGCGATAATGCAATTTATCCGCAAAGGTAATCGAGAGAGGTGGAGAGTAATTGAAATCTATTTACACAATATCAGATTCTACAGGATAGAATGATAAAAATTGTCGCCATAGAAAAGGCAACATGATTTCATTTCAGTTTGATAAAAACCGGGGTTTGGGGGGGGGTTGTTGCAGACGATCTATTAGTTGGCAAGTTGTGTACGAATCCCTTCTATCATGCCTAGAAGTGACACAATGTTCAACGAGCGAGATTGGAGATGCGCCGCTGTACACCTCATACTCTCTACCTATCTCAATTATGACAACAGGACCATTACCAGCACCGTCAAAATGCAAAGCCGGACGGTTCAACGCTTGAGAGCACAGCTCAACGCATCAGACGACCCACAGTTATGGTGTCGTTTCAAGTGAGAGCCACATCATACTACTTGACATCTTCGAAATCGGCTTGTAAGTCAACACGAAAGTGTACCTAGATATGCTGAAGAGTGTGATGATCCCTTGATGCAATCCGGTGGCCGTTAGCAGACCTTGGGTGTGGCAACAAGATTACGCGCCGACCTACAAGTCTAAAGAGATGCAGGCTTGGTATCATAAGGACTGCTACGACTTTGTACCCTTCTCTCATGGTCCCCTTCTTCCCCCGACCTGAACCCACTGGACTACTTCGTTTGATCATATGTCGAGAACATCACCAGCATGACCTCCCACAGCACCAAAACAAGCCTGATCGCCAGCATCTGCCGAGTATTCGCCGCGCTCCCGCCGGCGCTGGTGAAAAAATTATGCTCCCAGTTCCGGATTGTCTCGAGGCGGTGATTGAGGCTGGAGGAGGTTATATTGAATAGATGTCAGCTCTACTACATAATCAAGTTACTTGAATTGAATTTTTCAATAAAAGTTTTAAAATAAAGCTGTAGTATTTTTTGTTTTGTTTTGTTTTTCGGACGACAATTTTATCGTTCCACCGTGTACATATGACTGGATTAATGCTATTTAGAGCAGGTATGTTTATATCTTAAGTTGCCCGATAGAAAAACTACATAAATATGTTTTTTTATATATTTTTTGCAAGAAAATCTACTCGACGTTGTCTTGGAGTAGATTTTCTTGCAAAAAATATATAACAAAACATATTTATGTAGTTTTTCTCTCGGCCAACTTAAGATATAATGTTCTAACTAGGATATTGAACATTTTGGATTCAGTAACGTATACCACTTATTAAACAGTAATAGTAATCCCTATTATTGAAACCAACTACCTTAAGTTTAGCACTTCTAAATTCAAAATAACCATGTTTCTTTCTCCCCACCTCCTCATATTTGGTAGAGATTTCTAGAAATGACTCGGCAACTTTTACAAATTAATACATAAAGGCATTGTTTTCTTTTTAAATCATTATATAATAACTAGGCCTATGTCAAGAGAATAGTTTTATCATTGTTTTGGCTCTCGAGTATATATCCGACACAGTTAGACACAGTTAATCAAACGAGAACCACATAACTCTAAATAAAAACATATAAGATATTAACTTATATACACTCGAGAGTCAAAATAATGAAAAGAATATACTCTTTTCATTTAATAAAGATAATTTTATTGCTCTCTGACAACACTGAGTAAAACAAAATCAAACATTATTAAGTTATGTTAGTAAAGAGAGTTCGCAACACTGCCAAGTTTACAATTCAGATCAACTTATAAAGATAAACGATGTTGATAATGACAATTTGTTTGCTACCAGGTAGGATAGTCTCATGACCACAGAAAAGATATTACATTATAGCTGCTACAAAATGGAGGATATGATGTCTGCACTGATTGTCTTATGACGATAGTCGTGAAACTACACACCCAACACCAAAAAAAAGTAGAAGATCGTGGTACTCCTAGGATGATGGTCTCATAACCACAGAATAGATATTTCATTATCCTTACTAACAAGAAAAAGGAGGAGATAATGCCTAAGAGGAAAGCCTCAGGACAACAGAACAGATACTAAACTACTCCCATTCCTCCCAAATAAACTGACGGTACCTCCCCATTCCCACCATAATTATATCATTTCCGGAAGGTTTCAATGAATGATTCGGCAGTTTTTACACATTAATACGTAAATACATTGTTTTATTTGAAATTTTTTACATAACATTATTCATGCAACAATAACAAAAACGGAAGAGATAATGCCTGGGAAGATTGCCTAATTGTCACAAGAAGGACTCTACACAACTCCTCACTTCAAAAAGTGAATGTGTTGCTAATCCTGGGGGGAATTGTCTACCTTGCAATAGATACATTATCACTACTATCAATAAAAGGAGGAGATAATGACTGGAAGGGTGGTCTCTTGTCAACAAAATGGGCACTATAGTACCTCCTCTCCACTTTTATTAGTTACTAGCATCTGCACCGCGTCGCCATACATAACGCCTAATCAAACACAAAATCGAGTACACTCAACATCAAGTACAGTCAACAGTGTCTTACCATCAACGCTTACTCTGTGAACTCGGAGTATGGAAAATTCCCATATGCACAAAACAAAATCACTGAAAACAACAAAAATACCCTAACTAAAAGTAAGGATAATGAGTAAACGTTGGATAAAATGATGGTTAAAATTATTACGAACTTGCCAGGGTTCGAACCTGGAATCTTTTGATCCGTAGACGCGTTATCCATTGCCCCACAAGTCGTGTCCGTATGCCGGAAGATGTTACCGCGACTATATACAGACAGTGCTAAATTCTATTGACATAGGTGACTTTTTCGACAAAAACGAAACGGCCCAAAAACCCTTGGTACGGGCTTTTTGTGTGACTCGGCGTTGTTCGTTACGAACTATATGTAGATAAGGACACTGTAGGGACACACCTTTCAGGGGGGAAAAAAATGAATTTTTCAATTCGGTGCATCCGTTCGAAAGTTTTATTGGTATATATATGCACATACATAAATAAATAAACATTTAGAATTTTATTAAAAGTATAAATTAAAATATGTCCTCAAATCGAAGAAAACCCCTCAGCAATTAAACAACGCTTTGCACAAATGATCTTTTCAAATATTGCCAACGACATTACCCGCTTTCCATTCTAACAAACAACACGAGAAAGGCTACTTTGCTTTTTGTTTGTGTGTTTTTT
>NC_136506.1:69165434-69167934 GCF_053919585.1 Euprymna scolopes
ATTTCAAGTGTTTAGACCGAAAATTGTCGGAGGGGTTTGGTAGAGTTCTCAAAGATAAAATCGCTGAACTTTTACTCACTTAACAGCCAAATGTCTATCGGAAAACCGATTACATCAATTTTCCAAATCTTAGTACCCTGTATATCAAATTTGGAGTCTGTAGACTAAAAATTGACAGAGTTATTGCGTAGGGAAATGTACACGGACACACAGACAGACACACAGACACATTCACTTTTATAGATATACTAGCATGGGTGCCCGGCGTTGCCCGGGTGTTTAGAGGTGCATGCTGAGCAAAAACAAACAAAAAAACGGTCAATTTTATTAAACTTTGACCCCTATTATGACCCGTAAAACTTTATTGTTTTGGGCTCAAATCAAGTTATTAAGTTAGATCCATGTCCAAGATACCTATATCTAAAATTTCAAGTTTTTAGACCTAAAAGTGTCGGAAGAGTTTGGTAGAGTTATCAAAGGTCAAATCGTTGAACTTTGACCCTTTAATCGCTAAATTTCTGGCCGAAAACCGATCACATCGATATTTCTAAATCTCAGTACCCTGTATATCAAATTTCGAGTTTATAGACTAAAAATTGTCAGAGTTATTGCATAGTACACACACAGACACACAGATACACAGACACACAGACACTTTCCCGTTTATAGATATATAGATATACATGCATATATATACACACATATATATATATGTATATATATATGAAATTGTCTGTGCATGTGTGTGTCTGTGTGTGTACATTTCCCTACCAAATTACTCTGTCAATTTTCAGTCTTCAGTGTCGAGATTTGACATAAGCGTAATTAGATTTAGGAAAATCTTTTTAATCGGTTTTCGGCCAGAAATTTGTCCGTCAAGGCGTCAAAGTTCAACGATTTGACCTTTGAAAACTCTACCAAAATTCTTCGCCAATTTTGGGTCTAAACACTTGAAATTTTAGATGTAGGTTACTTGGACATTGATCAAACTTTTTAATTTGATTTGAGCCCAAAATGATAATTGTTAAGTGGTCAAAATTGAGGTCAAAGTTAAAAAAAAAGCACCGTCTATGAAAATCAAATCATTTTTATGTAATATGCAAATGAGGTTACTTTTTAAATGTAGATTTCCTCACAATAAATTCAGAATCTAGTTAAGATCACAGTGTAATATCTGTTCTGATGCTCACTTAAGTTCATTTATCCTTAGTCAGTGTGGCCCTGTCGGTGGGGCATTAGAATATGCCGACTGCCCCCCCCCCTGCAGAGGGTAAAAGTCCCTCAATGGGGGTCCAGGATATGCCCTTAAACTATATCCAGTGGTGAGGCCCCGGCTTTGGGGAGTGTGGAGCCACCCTTTAATTACCATTGCTCCCAGGTCCACTCTGACCCGGAGTGGTAGTACCTGTTAGGGTCCCAACTATGGGTTAAATAGAAACCAACGTGAAAACAACAAATATATTCTATTAAAAATATTTTCTTCAAAATCTTGGGATTCGGCATTAAATAACCCGAAAAGGGTTGATATGCCGTAAGGGAAAACTCCTCTATACAAAGGTAATTTTTATTTTTGCCTGCTTCCAGAGTGTCATTTTTCGGGGGAGTTGGTTTTCCCTCACATTAAAAGCGATCTTGTGTCACGTTTTGTTCTCGTGAGGAAGCAAATAAACGGCAATATTTTGCATAAAAATCATGCTAGAATGAAACTGTGCAAACGTCCGTTTTCAGTAATGAAAATTAATTTGTGGAACAGAGAACCTTTTGTACATGTTAATTAAATTGTGAAAAAACAAAAACAAACATGAATATCACTTTATTATAATAAATGGGAGTAAAACCTTTAAAAATGAACGACCTTTTGTGCTTCAGAATTTATTTTTTTTACATATTCACCACCATTCTCAATGCACTTTTCTAGCGATTGGTGGTGGCTGTGCATGAGCGTCTGGAACGCTCTTTGTCACTCAAATCCCAGTCACTCCTCTGTAATCGACAAACTCATCTACTAACTATACTGACACCGACTGCGTAAACTTCGTAAACGTTCAATAGGCGCCGGTGAATATTGATAGGTTTGATGCTTTTCTGCCTGAAGCATCTCTGCTACAGACAGCCGTCTAGGGATGATTTATTAGGGCCCCACGTCGCTAATATCATCTACAATATGGAGATGGAACGTTCAGGTCATGAATGCATGAGATCAGTCATCATGAAAACGCAATTTACAATCTTTATATATATATATATATATATATATATATATATATATATATATATATATATATATATATATATATATATATATATATAAAAGCGAAAGTGTCTGTCTGAGTGTGTCTGTGTGTGTACATTTCCCTACGCAATAACTGTCAATTTTTGTCTACAGGCTCGAAATTTGAAATTTTAGATATAGGTTCCTTGGACATGGATCTAACTTAATAACTTGATTTGAGCCCAAAACAATAAATTTTAAGGAGTCATAATAGGGGTCAAAGTTTAA
>NC_136506.1:69172934-69195434 GCF_053919585.1 Euprymna scolopes
ACCCGACCGTCTGTACGACAGTCAAGGCTCCTAACCACTACGTTATCGACGGCTTCTGTGTTAGTCATGAGTTTAACGAAGCTTTGACATCGTCCGAACTACCTATGCTCGATGTGTTTCCTTGGAAGTTTCTTTAAAAGCTTTAAAACTATTTTTCAAATGTTCTTCCTTGGAAAATTATTGGTCAGTAAGTCAATTAATTTGCCGTATCGCTGAAGCGTTTTACTTACATGAACAAACAATAGTACCAACGTCCATAAAGGGACTATGAGTTATTTACTTTGAAACAGTGTTTCAGGGATTTAAAAACAATACAATATATAAAATAATGGCTCCCCAGCAGTGTTGATCAAACATCTTCTTCCTCAAAACACATGAACAAAAATATTTTTGATACGACATCTATTTTTTCAACCAGAAAAATATCTTTTTAGCTGTATCAATCGTCATTTTTTCCACAAGTCAATGTGCCTATTATTTACAAACTACTGTTTTTATGTAGTGTTTGGTGCGATCCATTCTATTTATTTATTATACATTTATATTTGTATGTACAGTACATTGATATATATATATATATATATATATATATATATATATATATATATATATATACACTGCTGCATAATGTATATTTATATATACTATACATCTACCTACATTGAAATATGTCATATATATACATACATATATATACATACATATATATATATATATACATATATATATATATATATATATATATATATTTAAATATGTATGAATAAAAAATCAATACGAAAAATATATAAATGTTTATATCTTTTCTGTATTTATTTCCTGTGTGTTGACGTGTAGGAATACAAAAAGTCTTCTGAAAAAAAAAACAAGAATGTTTCCTTCAAAAGCACATATTTTTGACCGATCCTTCGATCTTCCTCAGTGTGAATATATATATATATATATATATATATATATATATATATATATATATATGAACAAATGATTAATAAATATATATATATATATTTATATATATATATTATGCATATTAATATTATATTTTATATATTATACATATAAAACCATTACCTATGTATTATTATATGTATATGTATACATATAATATATATAATTTATGCATGTTATATATAATTATACACATATATTAGACATATGTATGATTCCTAATATGTTATGCATATATATATATGTATATATTACGCACACATGTTTATTATATGCAAAGATATTATGCATATATTTATATATTATATATGTGTGTAATATATATTATGATAATCACATGTAAATTATATATATGTGTGTAATACATATATATTTATATGTGTATAATACATGCGTGTATATGTATATTATACATATTGTTTAACTGTTTGAATAATATATACATATATGTTTAATATATCTATTTATCATACATGAATATATGTATTATACCTTCAGATATATTTTGAATAAATATTTATCATACAACCATGTATATATATATTACACACACAAATATATATTTTATACATGCTTTTTTGTTGAACATTCATAGTGCATATATATAGGATAAATATATATTATACGCATATTTTAAATGCATACTTTATGTATTATAGATATAGGCTACATAATGCGTCCATTCGACATATACATTATGCATACATTTATATATATATATATATATATATATATATATATATATATATATATGTATATATATATATATATTATACTTATATATTATACACAGGCATATATATATATACTGAAAATTGATACATAAAATTTAATTTCTAATTAAATTTTATGCGGTACGTGAAATTACTCTGTGTGCGTGTATGTTTGAAAATATAATTTTTTAATGTCTTTTTTTTTTCACATTTGTAAATAATATTGTCTCGATTTTAATTCTTAAGAAACGACCAACCGGGGTCATCGTTATATTCAAAAGAGGTCAATTGAAGACGAAGAAGATAGTGTTGCATGTTGGGGGGGGGGGGGGATTGGTGCACTTACCTGTCTCCATAGTGATAGCTGTATGCTGTCACTTCCGGTAGTTCCCGAACTGAGCAGAGCTGCCGTGATTAGATGTCCAATTGGTAATAGAATTCCTAACAACACGGATATTAATCTCTGCAGTGGCATGAGGGTGTAAACCATGAAGATGACAAACGCCACCTCCCACACGCCTTGTACGGGCAGCGACAAGTACTTGGTATCCGGATAATAGCCATTACCTATGTTCAAACGGCTATCTTTTAGGCCTGTGTCCGCGGTCATCTCTCCGTCCGTGTAAGGTAACGCCGTAATACCATCGGGACCAGCATTCAAACCCGAGATTGAAAAGGACGAGGGGGGAGAAAATAACGATTCGGAATAAGGGGCCACGTTTTTGTAAAAGATATCGGGTGTTGTTTGAGTCACAACGTGAGGGTCTGTTGCCCCCACGTTGGCGGACGCCGGTCGGGGTACGATAGGTGGCAGGTCACCGAACGGTATGGGAAAGGACATCGCGGCAAAAACGGCCAGAAAGAAGAGGAGCAGGTAACAGAGTGGCATGAAATAAGTTTCCTCCATGTGACGGGTGTTGATGAAGATAAAAACCGAGAGGAAAAGGAGGCACTGTACACACAGGTAGATGCCCCGTACAGTCGGGTGGAAGAGATAGAAAAAGTTTAAGACAGCAAGGCATGAGGTGAGCAGGATGAACACGGCCAGCATGTAACCGATGGTGGCTTGTTGCAGTTTGTACACATATTTTTTATACAGTCTTTCCAATTCGGGGTTATCGAATTCGAAGTGGCTGAGTGCCCGTTGCAGCTTGTTCTTTTTACTCTTGGGGGCTTCGCCCGAACTTTCCGACACGAGGGGTCCGCCGCCGCCGCCCCCGGCGCCCCCACCACCGCTTGCTTCCATTTTATAGTCCGGTTTAGAAAGAAAACGGATCGCACGGGGAATGAAAAAAAAGGGGCACTGTGGTGCTTAACAGCTGCTGTGATATTTGTTGTGGTGAGGGTTTAGGGGTTTTTTGAACGTTTTCCTTTTTTCTTTTTTTTTTTTTTCTTTTTTTTTTTGTTTTGTACGTCCAGCGATTTAGGTTTTCTGTTCGAAGAACAAAAACTGGAATTCTAAATTCATCATTGTTGTTGTTGTTGTTGTTTTTTGTTGTTGTTGTTTTTGATGATGCTGCTGAATGTTTTAAAGATAAAGACGACGATGATGATGACGAGTATGATGGTGATGATGATGATGCGTGAAGTAAGGTTTTGTTTTGCTTTGTTTTATGTGCGTGTGTTTCTTTTTTCTTTTTTTCTTTTTACACAAATCTCGCTTGTCGACGAGATCTTAATCTAAAAACAAACCACGAGAATTGTATAAGTTGTTGGATAAACAGACTCGGTTGGAGGTTTCTTTCCTACAAACCGACTTGTTGAGAAAGCTTGCAAGTTAACTTCACTTTTACACGCTACAGAGAGTAGTAGTCGTAGTAATAGCAGTCGTAGTAGTAGTAGTAGTAATAGGTGTCGATAACATAATGGTAGTTGCAGTAGTTGTTGCGATAGTGTTGAATACAGTAGTACTCTTCGATAAATGAGCAGCAGCAGTAGAAAAAATGTTTGTAACGGAGAAAAAAAATGCCGTAACATTCATTTAAAAAAAAAAAAAAAGTTAATAAGACATTTATTATTTACAACTGTTTCTTATTCGTTATTCTTGTTCCATAATTTGAATTCGATAATTTCAAAAAGTTTTTTTTTAATTTGTTTGAAATTTATTTAAAAACTTCTTTTTTTTTTCAAAAAAATGGCGGCAAAGGTGACTTTATCATTTTGTTTCTTTTTGTTGTTGTTGTTGTTGTTGTTGTTGTTGTGTTTGTTTTTATTTTCATTTATGGAATTATGCTAATGAGGTGCGAGATTACAAGTCAAGCTGCCGGCATGTGTGAGATTGGTCAGGTTTCCTTCTTTGTTCGCGTTGAAACGAAAAAAGCACGTGTTCACAGATGGTTTAAGATGTTGACGGTGGGGAGTTAGTTGCGCAGATGTGGACTTTTGTTTTTTACATGCAATTATTAAGTGCGTTAAAAAGTTTGGCGCACTTTTAGACGTTTTTAAATTTGGAGAGAAAAAAAAGTAACATTTGTACTGAATAACAATAGAAAAAAGTTTTTGTTTAGTTTTTAAAGTTGATTTTTTTTCTCTCTCTCTTTTTGTGAGTTATTACATTTTTTTCTCTCTTTTTGTGCTAGTAATGTAATAAATTCACTAATATGTAATTAAGAAACACTCTTTCATCCCCATGTGCGCGCACACGCACGAGTATATGCTATTTATGCGAAAAGTGATTACAATTTCTAAAAAAAAAAAAAAACAATGGTTCATCATGATAGCATTCACAATTATATTAATTGTAATCAATTAATAATTTTTTTAAAATATATAGCAAATAATTACTTTAACATCCCTTTTTACTTGAAGATATGGATATTTTTTTAACTTACAAAACTACTTTCTATATGCATAAGATTATCAAACATAATTTCGTGCGTCAATGTTTGCGTTTCTCGTCTCTATGCAACTTTGCTAACTACACGTTGAATGATATTTTATTTAATATGAATCGAATATTTGTTAAAATTAAAAACCAATTATTAGAAAAACAAAACATTTGTTTTTAATTTGGATGAAAGAAACTTTTTGAAAAATATGACAATATTCTTAGTTATTTTTCTCTAAACTGCCAACTCGGTTACATCTCTCAATCCGGACAACGCCGAGTAAATACAACTAGCTTATATATATATATATATATATATATATATATATATATATATATATATATATATATATATATATATATAAGATAGATTAAGGTGCAACTAGTTTATACAGTATAATCCGGATATAAGAAAGTTCTTCTCCGGATCCTGCAGCTTTCTTATATCCGGGTTACACTTATATCTGGGATTCTTATATCCGGGTCACCCTATACATTAACACAGGCTCTAATTTGGGACCAAAGAAAAACTCTCTTATATCAGTCTTTCTTATAATCGGGTATCTTATATCCGGGTTAAACGCTCTATCTCTCTCTCTCTCTCTCTCTATATATATATATATATATATATATATATATATATATATATATATATAGATAGATAGATAGATAGATAGATAGATAGATAGATAGATAGATAAATAAATAACTATATATATATATATATATATATATATATATATATATATAGTTATTTATTATATACAACTAGTTATATTAATAGAGAGAGAGACTGAAACAGTAAATTAATCGTAGCGACTTATAATAATTTTGCTCACTTAAATTTAACAAAATAATTATATATGTGTGTACCTATGTCTGTCTGTGTGTTTATATATATTTTAATCAAGTGGCAACAAGTCTGATCCTAATTTAAAATAAAAAGTACAAATATAGTAATATCTTCAAGTGACCGTTTTTTTTGTTTTCTTTTTGGAGAAGAAAAAATGTCATGCTTTTTCACAGCAACTTTTTTTGTTCATTCAACCACATTATACAAATCATATGATCGTGAGGTCAGCTTTCTCGTTGTCGCGTGGAATAGTTGTTCGACAACGGACGTGAATATTTGCATAAGATATGTGCCAGCCAGAATGGTTAAAATCGATGATTTTATTGACATGCAATTAAGTTACAAGAAACTTATGTGAATGATTCATATTTGTTGCGTATTTAAAAGTTTTTAGATTCATACGAAAAAGTATGTGAATATATATATATATATATATATATATATATATATATATATATATATATATATATATATATATATATATATATCAAATGGGAAGAAAATCTGGATGGTAGAAGTCAACCTGAACTTAAACGTGTGAATGCGTGATATTCTATGGGTATTTCAGCTCTTTCTACAGGTGAATGTAGTCTGCCTTAAAGGGAAACGAGAATTGTTGAAATAGAGGAGGCGGGGGTAGATTGTAGTTGGGGTTGTTATTCTGTTATGATAGGGAAAAAGACAGGCAGAATGATGTGCTTTGAACGCAACCCTTCTCCTAGTGGCACCGTGCACGTTACGTCGTTGCCGCTCGTGTTTGGGCCGGGATCTTCAATATAACTGAGTGATAGCAGCAATTCTCGGGGTTATTAGATAGAAAGACAGACAGACTGATCAACTAATAGGTAGATAGATAAATAGGCATCAATGTATGTATGTATGTATGTATGTATGTATGTATGTATGTATGTATAGATAGATAGATAGATAGATAGATAGATAGATAGATAGACAGATAGATAGATAGATAGATAGATAGATAGAGATTAGTAAACAGGTAGATATGTATATATGTATGTATGTATTATGTATGTAGATAGATAGATAGATAGATAGATAGATAGATAGATAGATAGATAGATAGATAGACTAATCGGTCGTTTGTATATTTTTTATAATTATTTAATTATTCTAACGTAAAAGTGAAAATGGGGTTTCTCGTGAGAGTCTAATTGTTTACAGTAACTGAAACAGACGTATAAGAATTATTGTAACACCAACATGCCTTTATTAATGCAGTGCTGGCATCTACCCTTTGTGATATAGATCTTAAAAGTAAATTCCTACTCAAAAGAATTTACTGTAATTAACGAGATAAACTATTCAGAACTCGAACGAATAGGCCAAGAAATGTCACTAACACCACATTTACTTTTGCTTTTTTTTTATTGCCTGCTTTTTGTTCCTACTTTTGTACAATTACGTCATGAATTTTTTTTTTTAATTCTTACATTATGTATTTTGATTATTGTTATTTTAATTACATCATCTCCAGGAAGATAGACACAAGGTTTGATGTAAGCGTTTCTATGGAACGAACTGGGTTCAAACGTGACACACATAGATTTTCAGTCCGTGTTGTTAACCACTCAGGCACCGTCACTTCCGGTTATTTGTCTATGGTTAAATTGAATAAGAATTCTCAAATCTATGGTTAAATTTAATAACAATTCTCAAACCTATGGTTAAATTTAATAACAATTCTCAGACCTATGGTTAAATTTAATAACAATTCTCAAACCTATGGTTAAATTTAATAACAATTCTCAAACCTATGGTTAAATTGAATAAGAATTCTCAAATCTATGGTTAAATTTAATAACAATTCTCATTATGGTTAAATTTAATAACAATTCTCAAACCTATGGTTAAATTTAATAACAATTCTCAAACCTATGGTTAAATTTAATAACAATTCTCAAGCCTATGGTTAAATTTAATAACAATTCTCAAAACTATGGTTAAATTTAATAACAATTCTCAAATCTATGGTTAAATTAAATAACAATTCTCAAATCTATGGTTAAATTGAACAACAATTCTCAAATCTATGGTTAAATTTAATAACAATCCTCAAACCTATGGTTAAATTAAATAACAATTCTCAAATGAAAAGATGAAAAACAAAATGACAGGACCGAAAACCAATAATTTTTTTAAAAAAGAATCGATAAAAAAAATGGATAAGTAATTAGCTAAAACTATTCTTACATGCATTAAAATCGAAATTGGGAAGCAATAAAATGAAATATGGGACGATAGAAGTACAGTTATACAATTAACACCGTTTCGTCATCGTGTTCGGCTCTTCAGCAGAATTTTGCCAAGTTTAGCGCAGATTGAGTTCTCCGAAGATTTCCTATTTTCTTTGAACCATTTATTGCAGACTTTTTGTTCACATCAGGTATTGCATAAGGCTATGAAAAAAAACGAGCACCCAACAGGGGTTGCGCTCATCTGCAAGATTAAGATATTGACAAAGTGCTTTTAAAATACAATAACAACAAACGGAATTTTTTTAAGGAGAAAATAATTAGATAATTGATATGGAAAGATAATTGATAAGATTTGACAGATGGAAAACGTTTTTTATTATGAGTCCATATATATATATATATATATATATATATATATATATATATATATATATATATATATATATATATAGGTGTGTGTGTGTTAGTAAGAAGGTAATTACTGTTTTACATATATATTCACACTATAAAATGACATCTTATACTCTAGTTTCAGTATTTAGTTCAATAGTGCTCAATATTAAGTAAAGCTACAGAGGCAGGAGTAAAAAAAGCACTTATAGCAAGTAATCTATACAGAAATGATTTAGTTTTATTCCCGAATGAGTTCGTCAGGTTATAAGTGCGTTTTATTTCTTATTAGTGATTTATATATATATATATATATATATATATATATATATATATAGAGAGAGAGAGAGAGAGAGAGAGAGAGAGAGAGAGAGAGAGACAGACAGACAGACAGACAGACAGACAGACAGACAGACAGACAGAGAGGGAGGGAGCGAGAGAGAAAGAGACACAGAAAGAGGGGATAGAGAGAAATAGAGATAGAGAGGTGTGATCTTGAAAGTTGAATTTGGATATTTAAAAGTTTTACGAAATATATCGGTTAAGGTTTTTCTACTAAAACTACCACTCCTGACAGTAATATATATTTAATCTTTGTAATACTATTACTACTGTTAGTAGTAGTAGTAGTAGTAGTAGTAGTATAAATCTATATTTATATCAAATCATACCTGTAGCTTAAATTAGAACAATCGTATTTATTGGTATGTTTGTTTTTCTAAAACAAAATATCAACTTTGGAACTGCAACAATGAGAATTTCTTATGCACATTTTCTTTTGGCATTATTCTGATTATTTATTGATCCTAGTAATGTTACTAGTTTGGAAATAGTAAGTATATATATATATATATATATATATATATATATATATATATATATATATATATATTTCTGTGGAAATATAATTTTTTCAATTATATTTCAGTATTTTATAAAATAATCTTTAATTTATGAAGCTCAATGTAATTACAGAGTATATATATATATATATATATATATATATATATATATATATATATATATATAGTTTAGTGAACTAATTCAAGTTTTGCCCTCATCAACTGTAACCTCAGTAGTATGACTAGTTGAAGTTGAAAGAGCCTGAACAGGTAAAATATTATACAGAGATGTTATACAATGACTCTTTTAACGGATAGGTGTACCCATCAAAACCATTTGGTTGATGCCATTAAGTGCCATTTACTTACATCTATGGTGAGGAATTGTGATGACACTTAAAGTTTTTTTTTGTTTTGTTTTTTTTTTAAGTCGGCTTCAGTTATCTCAAAATACTTGTGATATGCAGAGGAATGGAGAGAAACTGAAAGGGGGATATTTATATTCAACTGAAATTAGCGGGAAGTGTAAATGTTAACGCTAAGTTGAGGCGAAATCAGGCAGTTGCAATCACACGTGCGTGTAGAAGGTTAATATTGCTATTGCGAGTTGCAGCAGCAGCAGTAGTAGTAGTAGTAGTAGTAGTAGTAGTAGAGGTAGTAGTGTTAGGTGTAACTCTATACCTTAATGAATGTTGATAGGTTGTGTAATAGTTAGAATTGGCAAGAATAAGAGTATACGTGAATAACCCAGAGCAATCATGTCGGTAAAACACGAGGGGCAAAGAATGGCTAGATGTCTAAGGGAGGAGCATTTCTAGTTGCTATTGTCATTGTTTTGTAATGAAGACGAAGATGCTCTCTAACAGATGAAGAAAAAGATGAAGAGTATTTTGAAAAGAAAAAGATGAAGATAATGATGGTCCTTTTCTAAAAGAAGAAGATGCTATCTAGCAGATGAAAAAAATAATTGAGTCTTTTAAAAAGAAAAAGATGAAGATAATGATGAGTCTCTTTAAAAGAAGATGCTCTCCAATAGGTGAAGAAAAAGATCTACAGTCGTTTGACAAGAAAAAGAAGATTATGAAGATTTTTTCTAAAAAAACAAAAAAAAAGATGAATAAGAAAACGTTCTCTCAGAGATGGCGAAAAAGATGAAGATTCTCTCAAAAAGTAGAAGAGAAAGATAATGAAGTTTTTTTTTTTAAGGAAAGATGAGAAAAACAGAAAGAGTACTTCTAAAAGTAGTTTAGAGAAATCATAACCAGCTGAGAAGGGACTTATCCAAGAAATAATGATTTCAAATGATGAATCGTTTATACTAGAGAAGACTGATCGCAGTGAAATTGGCTCTTCTATAAAAACCGGGTGCCCGTCAACCCCGATGTCGAAACTGAGCGAATTAAGTAAAGTGTCGACGTCTTTACGAGTTGAGCTAAAAACACTTGACCAGTGTTTCTGCATTACCTAAAACGAATCAAACTGATTTGGGAGTTTGAAAAACGAATGAGTGTAAAGAGTATTAAATTCTTGTTAAGTTCGAACCTCATTTATTTTTCTGTGTAATTGAAACCAATATTAACATCCTGACGAGATCATACAACAACAACAACAAAGTTATTCAGTCATTAATTGGCACTCTTTTTCTTAAACAGTTATTTGTAAGTGTAAACTTTGGAAGCCATTCTTAAAGATGCCGCAATCTAGCACACGCTGCTTTTAAAGCTGCCCCGATTCTTGTAAGAAATATATTCATGGAATAATTATTACAACAATTTGAAAGTCATTATAGAAGTGTGCCAACACAGAAATATCTATAGCTACAGATTCTCCGCCAATGAAGCACCGTTTTTAAACATTCTCATTCGAGGATGTTCCATTATTATTCGCACTTGTATTTTATTTCTCAAACATCAAAAATGGTAACTGATTTTTTTTAATCGTAAGTTTTCTGATTATATTTGTTTTTTGTTTTTTTTCTTAATTTTCGTAGCATCTCTAAAACTTACTTAGGCTGATTAAATTTTTACAGACATTGTGCAGTAAAGAACAACAGGCTATGGTAAATGTGGAGAAATATATTTTGAAAATTTCAGATTAAGAATTCGTTTGACACATAAAAATTTAAATATGTAAGCGATCCACGCGTTGTCCTTGCAAAATTAAGGGGATTTTAACAAAGACAAATGTATTAATGTTTAATTTCTTTGTTAGTTTTAAATAAAATCAATTTTTTTATTAATAGTTGAAAGATTCGTTGTTTTAAATTAAAAAGATTTAATTTATTGATACCTGGTAAGAGTAGTTTCTAATTAATTGTGCTCATCAGTATATGACCGTTTCTGCAAAGTGAAGGTCACTTAGTGAGCAACGATATGAAGCAACAAAATCAGTTTGAGAAAATGGCTAGTTAATTAATTTCAATGGTTAAGATTATATATATATATATATATATATATATACATATATATATAGAGAGAGAGACAGAGATATAGATAGATAGATAGATAGATAGATAGATAGATAGATAGATAGATAGATAGATAGATAGATAGATAGATAGATAGATAGATAAGCTTCCAAAATTGTGAATGTGTCGGACTGTCTGTGACGAGGACTATCCCTAGGTCGATGTGACTTTTGTATTTTTATCTATATTCTTAGCGCTGATGAGTGCCCACTGATATAAGAATAATAAAAACAGATATATATTGATAAGTATTTATAAAAATATCAATAAAGGCCGAAACAATTGTATGCTTGTATATAAATAGTAAATAAAAAGTAAATAAACTAAACTTTATTTGAGATTGGCATACAAATGAGTGGCTGTTCTCAGTGAAACAGTACATTATAAAAGCATATATATATGTGTGTGTTATATATATATATATATATATATATATATATATATATATATATATATATATTACATAAAGTTTATTGCCATCGCCAATAGATTTTATTGCTTGCAACAACGATCTGAGTCGTTATATTTTGATAAAGAGTTTTGTTAAATATTGCTAAAACTTTTAACAAACAGGATGAATTTTCTCTTCGTATTTTGTTAGGTAGAATTGTATTTTTTCATTATATCTTTTATGTGTTTTGTTTTTATATATCGCTGGTTGCTATTTGAATGGTGTGTATGCTTGGTAGCGTTTATTCAATTTCAAGAGGATGTCAAAAATCGATGATTGAAATTCATATAAAAACCAAATCACATTTGTTGAACAGTTAGCAATTCCAATTACTTATTGCTAGTGGGAGCATTATCATCGGGTTTTTATCTCTGATCTAGTTGTAAGTGTTCCTATTTTGGGCGAATAAGAAGAATAAGAATCCCTAAGAAAGAAAAATGATATTCTCTCTGGAAAGAGAACAAGAACAAGAAGAGAAAGAGAAATAGAAGGAGAAGAAATAGATGAATAAGAAGAAATAAATGAAGAAGAATAAGTCAACGTGGTGCTTGTAATAGTCTCTCTAAAAAGAAGAAATACAAGAAGAAGAAAAAGAAGAAGAAAAAGAAGAAGAAATAAAATAAATACAAGAGGAAGAAAAAGAACAAGAAAAAGAAGAAGAAGAAATAGATGAAAAAGAAGAATAAGTCAGCGTAATGCTTGTAATAGTCTCTCTAAAAAGAAGAAGAGGAAGAAGAAGAAAGAGAATGAGTCAACGTCATGCTTGTAATTTACAAGCAATTTTGTAACAAATTTAAATGTAATAATGTTTGATATTTTTGTCAATTTAAAGAAAATCAATGTTTCTATTTACAGTAATTCCAATTGAAGTCAACTATTTTTTTGTTTTGGGTTGATTTCTTTAACTTTTTAGATTTTTTTTTCAGGGTTTTCCCTCTGACGTCACAGAATATTTTACACGTGTTAGAATTTGTGACATCAATTTAACAAGGTCGGTCAATCGACATTGTATTTCTAAAATGACTTTAGATATTCGATGAAAAATCATTTAAGACAATAAATGGTATTTTTTAGAAAAAAGAATTTTAAATTAAAATATTTGTCGTTGCGCAGCAGAAATGATTTCTCCGGAAGTTGCTGTTGTAATACTTAATACTTGATCGAAACTGATGTAAAGATTAGAGTTTAATTTATACAGAAAATAGGGTTAATCAAGTTTTACCTTGTTAATGTAATCTGTTTATTTTATAAAATTTGAATCCAACAACTTTTCTGTCGTGCTTGTATTTTGTATTTTATTTTTCAGTATTTACCTGTACAAAATTGATCGCAGTTATAAATGATATTTGATCGGTATTTACAAACTTTTGGTTCAACAAATTCAGGATTGATTTAATAACAAATTGTCCATTATATTACTTCAGTTCATGTATTGCCGACTATATTAACTTGTACTTAAATATCTGACAATGACGATAATCGGTAATTATGATGATTTTACTGATAATTTTGAACTGAAATGAACCCTTTTACAATGATGATTCAAGAAAAACACTTTTTTTTAATGGTTATTTGAGAATGTATATTTTAAATAACTGCTGGTTCGAGAAATGAACCTTTCAAACGAAAATTATGGTTCAAGAAATTATCCTTTTTAAAATTATGACTTTAGAAATATATATTTTAAAATAATGCTGGTTCGGGAAATGAACCTTCCAAACGAAAATTATGGTTCAAGAAATGATCCTTTTTAAAATTATTATTTGAGAAATATATATTTTAAAGTAATGCTGGTTCGAGAAATTAACCTTTCAAACTAAAATTATGGTTCAAGAAATGACCCTTTTAAATAAATAGATTCAAGAAATGAGCCATTCGAATTAAAATAATGATTTAAGTGATCTACTTTAATAAATGTTGATTTAAGAAATTAACATTTCTAATTTAACTGATGATCCAATAAATAAACCTTTAAATTAAAATACTGAATCAAGAAATTAATGTTCGAAATTAAAAAAATAATCAAGAAATTCACCCTTAAAACAAAAAATGATTCAAGAAATTGATATTTTAGATATATGATGATTTAACAATTGAACTTTTAAAAAGACGATCCAAGAATCGATCCTTTCAAATAATAATGCTGATTCAAGAAATGATATTTCACATTAAAATGATTATTCGAAAAATTAACTTTAAGACAATGATGACTCCAGAAATGATATTTCACATGAAAACGATCATTCAAAAAATAAATTTTTCAAATTAAAATGATTATTCAGAAATAAACTTTAAAACAATGATTTCAGAAATTATATTTTAAAATTAAAATTTAGAATAACCCTTTCAAATTATGATCCGAAAATAAATAAATGTTTGTAGTAAAACGAGAGAGCATTTGTTTAATTGATTCGTGTTTCGACTTTCTAAAGGTCAGCATTTTTAACTCTTATGCAAAGTATAATTGCTTGACTCAGCGAAATGAAATCTCTATAAAAAAAAAATGCTCAATTTTAATTCTTATTTCCAAATTGAAGGCGAATTTCTCATTTTTTTTTCACATCTTCATAAGCTTATCTCCGAAGCAAATTTTATTCAAATGCAGAATTACAAAACTGTACGTTACTTTTGAAAAGTAAAATAACTTTCACGGCGTGTTGGAAGCTCAGAAGAGATTTAGCTGATTGACAATGATTTCAAATGATGAATCATGATATTTACCTCGTTTATACCAGATAACACTGATCGCTGTGAAGTTGGCTCTTCTATAAAAACCGGGTGCCCGTCAACCCCGATGTCGAAACTGAGCGAATTAAGTAAAGTGTCGACGTCTTTACGAGTTGAGCTAAAAACACTTGACCAGTGTTTCTGCATTACTTAAAACGAATCGAATTGATTTGGGAGTTTGAAATACGAATGAGTGTAAGGAGTATTATCATTTGAAGTAATCCACAGTTTGAAAACGTAGATAGAGTCGTCGTGAGTAGTTAAATGATGTGGCAAAAGAGAAGAAAAAGTCAATTGAACGCAATCACGATGGTGCCAAATAAGTGCCAACAAGTCTGGGTGTCAGTTTGTGTCAATATAACTAGATGATCATATTTGTTATTCTGTGTAAAAGTAAAAAAGAGGGCATTCGAAGTGTTTCCCACGCGTTTCAACCGGTCTTATCCGGATATCGGTCCGGAACATTATAATAGGGAGCACCTCAAACATGATAGTAATATTCGTATAGATCTATGCATAGTTTTCTTTTTTGTGTGTCATTTTATGTTACCATCGCGTTTTTACATTTAGAAGGAGTCATGATCTCGAATTATGACTTTCATCTTTAATTTATTTCGTTTGTGTTTTATTAAAGACCGAGACGTTTTAAAAACTCTACCTTTTTATTATTTGTTTTCTTCATTTCTGCTGCTCGCGAATTTAGATTTCATTTCTTGTATAATTGTCAAACGTTCTCATCAGTAAAACTCAAACGTTTAATTATTCTAATATTTGTTTTGTTTATCCACCATATTTTTAACTTTGTGTAATTATTATTGTTCTCTTCCTCGTTTCCTCCCCCCGCTGTATTTTTATTTATTTATTTATTTATTGCCTTTTTTCTTCAATACTTTAATCAATGTATTAAATAGTGTTATTAAGACAAACTTATATACCGTCATCTGTCTTTATCTCGCTCTGTCCAAGTCCATTTAAAAATAAACTGCTCTTGAAATTCATAAACTAAAGATTCTTTGATTTTCACCGATGTTATTCTATTTATATATTATTGGATTACGGTTTTTCCTTCGTTATGTTTTATAGTATTCAGAATCGAACCATACAATTCGACTGTTCATCTAAGTTTCATCTTCGACTGCGAATCGAAAATTGTAAAAACAACGTAAATAAAGGAGCGGAAAATGTTAAACCGTTTCTCTAAGAATTAGACTCAGAATCGTCCCGGGTGTTAGGCAGGTGCTAATCACATAAGAAAGGATAGAACAATAATCCGGCTAGGGTGATGACGACGATGATGATGACGATGATGGGAGGTGCGAGTGATGGAGGTAGAGATTATGCACGAATGAAAGTTCAAGAGATAATGAAGCTTCTCAGAAGTGATCGGTCAAACGGCCGAGAGAAAATATGTGTGATATAAAGAGAGAGAAAGAAAAATGGAAGAATAAACAGAGAAGAGAGAGAAAGAGAGATTTGTATAAGGCGGGGGGGGGTAACAGAAATGGAAGAAAGGAAAATAAGAGAAATTGGAGGGAAGAGAGAGTAAGGAGAATTTGGAGAAAAAGCGTGTAAGGAAAAAGTAAGAGTAAGGAAGGATAAAAGATGAGGAGAATAAGGAGAATTGAAAAAGGGGGAAGTATAAGGAAAGGAGAGTAAGGGGGTTTAGAAGAAAGGGAGAGTAAAAATATGAGAATGGGGGAGTAAGGTAAATTGGAAGAAAACGGAGAGTAATGAAAATTGGAAGGGTGGGGAATAAGTAGAATTGAGAAAAAGGAAGAATAAGGAGAATTAAGAGAACGGGAGAGTAAGGAATATTGGGATAAAGGGAGAGTAAGGAGAGTTGGGATAAAGGAGAGTAAGAGGAATGGAGGGAATAACAGAATAAGTAAAAACTGGGGGTAGCAGGAATTGGAATAGCGCTAGTAAAAGAAAGAAGGAAGAGGAATAGAGATTGGAAATGGAAGAAAGAGAGAGAAATAGGGATGTAGTGAGAGGGGATATATCGAAAAAAAAAAGAATCAGATGAATATAAATGGGTGCGGGGAAATACAACTCTTTAAACCAATCAACGGATGTTATGTCACTGTAAATGTTCGAAGACCATCAGAAAGTTTAATAGACAAATAATAAGACGGTGGGGTATCGAGGTTCGCATAGACCAGGTTTTGGGTTATTAATAAACAGGAGCGTGTGAGGGGGGTAGTTAAATCAGCTGCGATGCAGACGTAAGTGTGAGATAAATTGCTGAATCAGAAACCAGGAGAAAAAATAGAAGACGAAGGCGAAGGTGAAAGAAAGGGTGAGTTCTGTCTAAGAGAGAGAGAGAGAGAGAAAGAGAGAGAAAGAGAGAGAGAATGACGGAGAGATGGACGGACAGAATTGACAAAGAAATGTTCTACTACATATAAGAAATAAACACTTACCGGCAAAAGTGAGACAACTAGAATGACGTATAAAACATTAAAACATTAAAATGTTCTTATGAAACAAACACTGGTCACTAATTCATCACGTCATGTCCGTTAAAAAAACAAGTAATATATGAAATGTATTATGTGTGTTTAAAGGAATTATTTGCACGTACTTATTCTAGAAAGAAGTTGAATATATGCCTGCAAATGTTTAGTAAAAGATAATAGTGTCCCTAGTTACTTGCCTCCTCCCCACGGGGGCAACAGTTAGGCACAGCATCAATGTTTCATGTAGAGGATATCCAGTTCCCTTAAAAGACGCGCTCTAGATAAGACCAAAATCAAGACAACCCCGGTCAAGAAGGATTTTTCGTCTCTGATCGGAAGATCAGAAATAATATTACACTTCGATTCTAACCTGAAGGCAGTTTATCACAAATAAGTTATATTCATTTTGTTCTGCCGAACCTACAATACTATTTAATTATTTAATATTTTTTCCGGTTAATCATTCACAGTAGCCATTTCTTTTTCGGGGAGAGGGCGGGAGTCGAATATTTTACTTATTCAATTTCTGAAGTCACATTTGTATTGGCTTTATACGTAGATTAATGTCTAGTCCACCCTTTTACCAATAGTTGTAGATGTATCTACTTAGCTACGTTATTATATTGACAGTAGTATACTATTTCGTGGTTCGGAATATTTTCTTCTCTAAACTAGTATGCGCGGTAATATAGCGAGACATCAATCTATAAAAAAAAAGAACAGGAAAATAGATAAGAGACTGGAATATTTATAATTTTCAAAATGAGAGGACTTATATAATAATATCAACAAAACAATTTGGCTCTGGTGACGCCATGTAGTCCCTATTTACTTGCCTTTCCACAAAGACAGAGTTAGACACAGTTTTTAATGTGGGGAAAATTCAGCTCCCCATAAAAGCGGCACTCTGGATTGTGGACAAAAATTACAATTGCCTCAGTCTATAAAGACATTTCCTTCGCTGATTGAGGACATAAAAGACGTAGCTTAATATCAGAACAGATACTACACTTTACTCTAGAAGGACTTCTACTTCACTGACCGAGGACAGAAAATATGAAAATGCCGTATTAGAACAAATACAACACTTTACTCCTTCCCAAAAGGCCACGTTTTTAAATAATTCTCGTTTTTTTTTCTTTCTTCTTTTTTTTTTCAAGTCAATAGAAACTTAATCAGTTCAAATCGATAATACTTGATCGCTGATCGAGTATATTAGAAATCAAAACTAAAAATAATGTAATTTTCAGAGGTCAGTAAATAACGAATAATTTCAGGAGAGTGGAGGCTTGCTTGCTTTAAACAGCACCTTTATTGATTCGTTATGTTTTCGTTTTCTGAGAAAGTAATCACAAACGGTTTATAATAAATCTTAAAAAAGGTGTACGATAGAGTTGACATTGTGTACACCATTAAATATACAACTAGAATATTATATTTATGCATGCATCTACATATAGGGTACGTTGGACATGAGTGTACTTCAGTTCGTGGCGACAAGCGTTACATAAGGGTCCACCGGAATAATGAAGCCGTGCCCTTCGCAAAGGAGTCATTATTTTGATCATATTTCTACGTCATTGGCGCGGCTGAAAAAGACGCGTTCGTTTCATGTTAAATATTTGGAAAAAAGTAAGCAATGACAATAGTCGGACATGAGTCGCGATTATCGTGCGTATATAAACAATTTAATTGGGCAGAGCACATTTTTCGTGAACTTGAACTGTAGACATGGAAAATAAATTATTTCCTAATGCGTACTTTTTTTTTGTATAAAGCGCAGATTAATGGCTTGAATGGTTGGATCACAAATTTACTTGTTGTTCTCAATGTGTGTGTGTGTGTGTGTGTGTGTGTGTGTGTGTGTGTGTGTGTGTGTGTGTGTGTGAAAGAAAAAGAGAAAGAGAAACAGAAAGAGAAAGAGTACTTCAATGAGTTACACCTAATTGCAGAAATGAGTGTATGCGGTTGAGTATCAGAATTTCTAATTCCTACGAAATAAAAAATTAAAAAAAAAAAAGGCAATGCTAATAGTAACTATAAACGTCGTGTTTAAGGTTTGTGGTTATTCCTGACAGTAAAAGAATTGCAAAAGTTCACACCCCGCCAAATGCAGCTAGAATCGGCGCTAAACACTTCTAAAATTAGCGCTAATTTCAGTAAAATCTTTTATGACACTTTATTTCTTGTTAGTTTTAAAACTCTCTTACGATATTTTTCAGTTCATTGATTTTTAAATTCTCAAATTTCAAATGTCTTTAATGACGTAATTATGGAAAAATAAGAAATATACAAGGAAAATAAGCGATTTTTTGTTTGTTTTTTTTATTAATTTAAATCTTTTTAATTATTTAATCTATGTTTTTTTATCATTTTAAATAAGATAATCTGTACTTTTTTATTATACTTTATTAATATTTTTTAATTATTTAATCTATGTTTTTTTTATAATTTTGAATTAGATAATTTGTAATTTTTTATTCAATTTTATTATTTTTAAAAAATTGTTTAATCTATGTTTTTTATAATTTTAAATTGGATAATCTGTAGAATTTTCTTCCGAATATTTTTTAAGTTTATATCTTTATATCAATACGAATAGATGTTCGATATTCCTAATGAAAGTGCTTCGAATTAAAATCAATTTTTCAGCAACTGTTTCTTTTTTCTGCAATAAATTTTATCAGGAAGTTTTGGTCACATTTGAAACCGTTTTCATTTTAGATTTTACTTTTTATTAAATAAATAAATCTTGAATTTACATAATTTGTTTTGATTGGATTAATATTTTTAAGGTGATATCAAAAATATATATAAAGTCTTTGATTTATGTATTCTGAGAACATGTCCTAAATTAATTCCGATATACTTTGCAGATTCTACATTTATTAAACTTTTCGAAAAAAAAATGTCACGTATTTTAAGTATTACAAAACTTTTTAATATGCTTTTAGATAGTAGGTTTAACGAATCAGGCACATTTATATAATAAATCCCAACTTGTTATTTGAGCCACATATTTTCTGTAAATAATATTTTTGATCATTAATCCTTGGTTTGTTTTCATTTGCCTTGCATAAATACAAATGGTGACATCATTCTTTGAGAAGGATTCATTGATTTATTTTTTTAAATCGTTTCTTAGAATTCAAGAATTTGAAGAATTGTTGAACAGTTGTCGATATTCCGATGTATTATCCTTTGTTATCCCAGAATGACGCAACCACGGAGTTTTCTAATCGAGAAATCAAATGCGAATTCACGTGTCCTGTTGTTTAAAAACGCTCACCTGAAAGGAATTCTTTGGTGATGAAGAGAGAAAGAAATACAAAAACGAGTGCGAATATAAGAAGGTTAGACTTTTTTCTTCGTTACTTTTTTATAGAGAAAGTTTGAATGAAAAAAGTGTGGAACTGGGTTAGCGGGTGTTTTGGATGTTCCAAGAATAACAGTAAGAACAAAACAAAACAATTTATAACGAAAACGAAATTAAACCAAAATTAAACAAAACTATTTTTTTCTCTTGAAACTCACTCAATTCTTTTAGAGTGTAAGAATCATTTTTTTTTTATTTTTTTTTTTATTTTCTCTTATTTTTCTTTCTAATTCTTCATTTCTCGTCTTTTCTTTTCCAAAATAAAAAGGTATATAATAAAAAATGAAATTTAAAAAGACAAAAATAAAACAAAGCCACTTTTTTCTTTAAACTCACTCGATTTTGTTAGGATATAAAAAAAATTTTCTTTCTTTTTTTCCTTTTTAATTCTTCATTTTTCTTTCATTTGCTTCGCAACACAAAATAGATATGATAAAAACGAAATTAAAAAAAAATAAAACAAAACCAATTTTTCTTTAAACTCAATTATTTTCTGGAGTTTAATATTTTTTTTATTTTATTTTTATCTCTTTTTTTTTCTTTCTAATTCTTCATTTCTCTCTTTTTTTTTTCAAAAAGATGACATTTTAAAATGCATTTAAGGAACGCACGATTGATATAGTTTCATATTTCTTTTCGTCTTTAAAGTTTTTTTTTTTTTTTTTACATTTTCACTGGTATTTGTTTTCTTGTATTGTGCTTTCATAGAATTTTTGACCTTTCGTAGATTTTTAAATCTACTTTTTCGTTTATTTTTCTGTTACTTCCTTCCTTTTCAACTTGCTTCGCTTTCGCTTTTATTTGTTATTTTTTCTTTCTCTCTTTCTCTTTTTCATTCTATGTTTCCTGATTCCTTTCCATTGGTTTTCATCAACTCCAGGAACAAAAAAAAACAAAAAAAAAAAACGAGAAGATTACTGCACTCTTCTCTACTTCGCCATTTCGAGACTTTGTTTATGCGGTTCAGTAGCAGACGACGTCAAAGAATTCTTTTTTTGCTGTTGCTGTTATTTCTTTTTTTTTCTTCTTCTTTTTTTCCCCGCGTTTATTCTTTTCTAGAAGCAGTATAGGATTTCTCCACCCTGGTAGATTGGATTTTCTCGTCCCGCAATCAGACGGTTGACACACCCTCCTTGAAAACGCTTTTGTCCGTAGCTTTGAGCTGGTGGGTCCCCTTCTCTTTACTTGTTTATTGCGCGAACACACGAATCTCCACGGTTAGCTGTACTCTCTCTCTCTCTCTCTCTCTCTCTCTCTCTCTCTCTCTCTCTCTCTCTCTTTCGTTTTCCGACGGACAGTCAAGCTAGCCACGAAGTCGCTTCTTCACTATGGTCGTCATAAACAGATTACGAAGTTTGAGCCGCTGGGTAAAATCTCAAAATAGAAACAAAGCGAGCAGTGGTAAATCGTATCTGGCCGCATATCGAACAACGGCCACCATAACCGTAGCTCATCAACGATATCTATCGACTTTTGCCGAGAACGGTCGACTGACAAAAAAAAAAAAAATGAATACTTCCGAAGTTTACCGAAAATCACCTTTTTTTGGTTTTATTTATTTATTGTTTTTTTTTTGTTTTGTTTTTTACATTTTACCGTCTTCTGTCCCAAAATCTCGGTTCGTTAATCTAACTTACAACTGCCAAATCGCTGCTACTGTGTTTTTCTTCTGTAATTGTATCGCGTGTATCTTTAAGAATAAGTGCTCTTGCTCTGTTGATAGAAAAAGGATCAGAAATGGGGAGGCTGGGGTGCAGGGAAAGGGGGAGACGGGTGTAATGAAACGCTAGATGCTAGGTCGGTGATGCTCCGTAACACAAGTAGAGATGAACAACTTCATGGTTTCGAAATTAGAAATCGTTACCTCTCCAAGCAAACGGCAACAATACTCGTACTGTCCCTTGCACAAAGGAATGTCCGTGTGTGCGTACGTACGTGTTAGGACAGTCTCGAATCGGCAAAATGCGCTAGAGAAATGAAATAAATGCTAAAATATAAAGTGAATCTGTAATTAAATTCTATGAGATTGTACTAGGAAAGTATAGTACATTTTGAATTAGAATGATTATCGAGTATAAAATAACAGTCGAATTAAAACTAAGATTATAATATATATATATATATATGTATATATATATATATATATATATATATATATATATATATATATATATACAGTATATTTATTAATGCAAACATTACAAACATTATTAGCTGCATATGTGCATACA
>NC_136506.1:69936554-70104054 GCF_053919585.1 Euprymna scolopes
CATCTTTTTTGGTATTTTCTAGTCAAGCAATATACAGTGCCGCCAAAAAAAGTCTGCACTTGTAATTTTTCCAAAAACTGCAAATTTAAGCTAAATTTAATGTAACTGTTTAAACAACCTATACATCATTTGATTCACCTTTTATTCCTCTATAATTTTACCTGTTCATATTTGACTTTTAATTGAAATATTCTGGTGTTTACATCAATTTAAAAAAAAAACTTCAAATTGAGGAGGCAAAAAGAAAGTCCGTAGCAACAAATTTGCTTAAAACCAGCTTAAATTATTGCGCCTAAATCAGTTGAAAATATCCACCAACAGGCAACAAAGCATCTTTAATTGTTATTGAGTCCATATGCTACGACTTTCTCTTAGTGATCGTCAGGAGCTCATTAATCTCCACCTTTCTGGTTTATCCAATCGAGAAATTGGCCGCAGATTGAAATGTGATGAGAAAATGGTACGAAAGACTGTGCAAAAGCACCAAAACACCGGCAGTGTTCATGATGCCCCTAAATCTGGTCGTACTTGAGTTACTTTTAACAGGTAAGACAATGCCCATCAAGATCTGTAGCCTAAGACACAGATTTGAAACGGCTCCCCAAATCCAACAACAGTGAAATCTTGTTAAATTGCTCTCTCAAGGCAAACCAAATGAGGTATAGTTTGTTTAAATAGTTACATAAAATTTAGCTTAAATTTGCAGTTTTTAAAAAAAATTACAAGTGCGGGCTTTCTTTTTGCTGCCTGTGTAGAATTTTGAACTAAACTCTCGATTAAATCCACTGTTCTATCAGCCATGACCAGATTATAACTTCTTAATCTATGGATTAAATAAAAGGTTCAATTCCAAATTCTGCACAAGTTTTTGAGTTCAAATGATGAATTTGAAGAAAGTTGTTTATGTTGGTGAAAACATTGTGAAAATAAAAAGATGAGAATAGTTGTTTGAATTTTACAAACTAGCAGTTTAGCCTGGCTTTGCTCAGCCTTATGTACTGTACATAACTTTATATATTTATATATAAACTTTATATATATATATATATATATATATATATATATATATATATATACTAGCATGGGTGCCCGGCGTTGCCCGGGTATTTGGAGGTGTATGCTTAGCAAAAAAAAAAAAAATGTTCAATTTTTTTAACATTGACCCCTATTATGATCCCTTAACATTTATTGTTTTGGTTGCAAATAAAGTTATTAAGTTAGATCCATATCCAAGGAACCTATATCTAAAATTTCAAGTGTTTAGACCTTAAATTTTTGGAGGAGTTTGGTAGAGTTCTCAAAGGTCAAATCGTTGAACTTTGACTCCATAACAGCGAAATTTCTGTCCGAAAACCGATCACATAGATTTTCCCAAATCTCAGTACACTGTATATTAAATTTCGAGTCTGTAGACTAAAAATTGACAGTTATTGCATAGGGAAATGTACACACACACAGACACGTTCACTCTTACAGATATATTAAAAAGTTTGACTCCTGTCCAGATAACCTACATCTAAAATTTCAAGTGTTTAGGCCTAAAATTGGCAGAGGAGTTTTATAGAGTCTTCAAAGGTCAACTCTTTCAATTTTGGCCCCTTAACAGCCAAATTTTCACCCAAAAACCAATTAAAAAGTTTGCACTATGTCTGAATACCCTTTATGTAAAATTAAAAATGTTTAGACCAAAAATTGGCTGAGTAATTTGGTAGAGAGTGCAGAGGGGCAAAAATCAGAAGCTCACAGTATTAATGCCGGTGTCCCTCAGGGGTCCATCCTGAGCCCAACTCTTTTCCTGATCTACATTAATGATCTTCCAAATCACATCCTTACATCATTTGTAGACATTTATGCTGACGACACTACCATTTATGGTAGCACATCTAAGACAGTAAACGACCAAGTTCTCTCCAATTCTCTCTCCTCTGATCTTGAGCACGTAGTACAATGGGGAAAGGAGTGGCTGATTACTTTTAATGCATCTAAAACCAAGCTTCTCTCTTTACATCATCAACATTCTAATCCACATTTGGCATCAATTGAAATGAATGGCTCTCGTCTTCAGGAGGCCTCAAGTTTTGACAAGCTTCTGGGCTTGACCATTACTCCTGATCTTAAATGGAACACGTACATCAAATCTGTTGCCAAGGCCGCTGGAAAAATAGTGGGATCTTTCTATCGATCCGGTAAATATGCTGCTAGAAAGGACTTGGCCTGCCTTGATAGAGTTCAAAATAGACTTCGTAGCCTCGTAGGAGATGTTCTTTTCTCCTCCTTGCAACCTTTATCTCACAGAAGAGATGTTGCGAGTTTGTCTCTGATGTATCGTTATTTTCATGGAAAGTGTTCAACTGAGCTTCAATCTATGGTCCCCCCTCACCAAACTTTCACAAGAAACACTCGTCTAGCTGTAAACACTATCAATAATTCCCCCCACTCTTTATCTGTTCCTAAACCTAAACGTAGATTCCATGAACAAAGCTTCTTTCTTAGAACTGCACGCCTGTGGAATTATCTTCCGTTTTCCTGCTTTCCGGCTGACTACAATATGGTTGTGTTCAAGTCTAAAGTAAATAAGTTCTTGATGAGCCGTTCCATATAAGTTATCAAATTTACCAAATTTTCATTACTAATGATTACTATATTTTCCAATTTCTACTGTACACTCTTTAACCCTTATCCTTGAGTGGCCTCTTGGCCTTGATAATGTGGTGATGCCTATGTAAAAAAAAAAAGTCAAATTTTTAAAAACTTTGACCTCAATTTTGACCCCTTAACATTTATTGTTTTGGGCTCAAATCAAATTAAAAAGTTTGATTCATATCCAAGTAACATACATCTAAAATTTTAAGTATTTAGACCAAAAATTAGCGGAGGAGTTTGGTAGAGTTTTCAAAGGTCAAATCGTTGAACTTTGACCCCTCGACAGCCAAATTTGGTCGAAAACCGATTAAAAAGATTTTTCCAAATCTCAATACAAATCTTGAGTCTGTAGACTGAAACTTGATAGTAGTTTGGTAGAGAAATGTATACACACACACAATTTCACTTTTATAGAGAATACAATTTTTTTTCTGTGTCAAATATGGAAGAAGTCTATAAAAAGCAACAAGATCAAGATTGGTAAATTATATTTAGTAAATTTCACACCAATTTTTTTTATTTGTAACTTGCAGGGAGACCCAACATTGTCCAGGATTGAATGAGGATCAACAAATGTTCCACTCTCCCATACTCTTATTGTCACCGAAATCAATGAAATCTCATTTTTAATCAAAATGATTGCCTTCTCAAGTTGGTGATTTTTTTTAAAACCAACACATTTCAGGTTAAAACATTATTACATATTTGCGTGTCATTAAGAAATTAGTATAAATTCCAAAAATTATGAAAAATGATCCAGTAGAAAAATAATTATGAGTAAAAATAGAATTTACTGAATTTTATCGTATGTTTTAATGTGGGAAAGGTGTGCAAGGAATTCTGAATAACAAACTGACTTATCTCCCTGGACTTAAATAGACTTAATTTTTAAACCACACTTAATCGTGGATGAAGTTTTTGTTAAAAATACGTCTCCCACATTTATTGAATAATAAATATACATTTATTGAATAATTTTTCATGATTTTTGGAATTTATTCTAATTTCGCAATGGCATGCAAGTATGTAATGTTTTCAATAATGTTTAAAAGATTACTAATCTACACAAGCACCGTTCAGACTTGTATATCCCACATGCCAAACCTGCACATAATTCATGGTACTCCATTGACTGAAGCCATTAGATCATCTGTGAAACTATGCTGTTTTTAGAGCAGAATCAACAGTTTGTTGATGAGTGCAGCTTGAACTACAGGATGGAACAATAAAAAAAAAATAACACTACAGCTTTATTTAAAATTTTTTATTGAAAAAAATCAATTCACATAACTTGATTATGTAGTAGAGCTGACATCTATTCAATGTAGCTGCCTTCAGCCTCAATCACCGCCTCAGTATGGGGTCAGAACTGGGAGCACGCTTTTTCCATAAGCGGCGGCAGGAGCTTGGCGAATACTCGGCAGATGGCAGTGATCAGGCTAGCTTTGGTGTTGTGGGAGGTCATGTTGATGTTCAGACATGACTAAACAAAGTAGTTCAGTGGGTTCAAGTTGTGGAAAGAAGGGTACAAAGTCACAGCACTCCTTCTGAAGCCAAGTCTGGGTCTCTTTGGATTTGTGGGCCGGTGCCAAGTCCTGCTACTGCACCCAGTGTCTTTCAACGGCTACCTGATTGTACCAGAAGATCACCAAACTCTTTAGCACATCCAGGTACACTTTGGTAGATTTTCAAGTCGACTTTGAAGATGTGAGGCGGCATGATGTGATCCTCACTTGAAACCACACCAAAGACCATAACCGTGGCTAGAAACTTTGTTGAGCTGTGCCCTCAAGTGTTTAACTGTCCAGATTTGTATTTGAAGGGTGCTGGTAATGGTCCTGTTGTAATAACTTGGATCAGTAGAGAGCATGAGTTGTACAGTGGCATATCTTAGCTCTTGCTTGTTGAACATTGTGTCACTTTCAGACATGATAGAAGGCTCCTATCGGGATTTGTACACAACTTGCCAACTAGTACATGATAAAAAAGAAAACTGGTTTTCATCAAACGTAAATGGAATCATGTCATATTTTCTAGGGCGACAATTTTATCGTTCCACCCTGTACTGTTAATTGTGAGCTAGTAGGAGGTTCTATCTAGGCTGATGCGTATTAAGATACACAAGAAAGATGTAACTCCTTAACATGCATGGATGGTCATTTACTATGGAGAAGTTGCATTTTGCACATCACATAGTGCTGGGATGCATGGACAGTAATTGTGGACATGCCTGATCCCTTTTGCAAACTCGTTAAGAAATTTTAAAACAAAGTCTACCTCAAAAACAACAGACTGAAGTTAAAAAAAGATTCCTTTAATTCTAAAAAATAATTTACATTGGTTCTCATTTAAAGTAGTTGCCCTACCCCTAATGTCTCATACACTTTCCCCTCTGTCACGCATCTATTCTGGACGGATTGTGCTGGGATAGCCATCTCTCTTAATGGGTAACCATCAAAACCTGCCTCTTTTTCATGAGTCTGAGATATGAAGAGAAATTTATAGCGATTTGGGCCGACAGTGTTTATAAAAATGTTGTGTACATTTCACATTTATTATAATACATTTTGCTTATTTTAGATAGATTTATTATTTGAGGTAATCAGTGTAAGGGCCCAATATACCTGCAAAGGATCACTGTCAATCACTGTAAATGCAAATTCATTTAACTCTCTGTTCTTGTACGTATGCAAAAGCTCTTTATGCATGTGTGCATTATCTTTAATCCTTATCGATTATCACTTCAGCAATGTGCACATGATTTTCACTGGTCATAAATCTATGATGTCATGCCAAAGCTATATTTATTTTGTTGAGGTAATGTTTTAAGCTCACTTTATTAGAAACTAGCATGGGTGCCCGGCGTTGCCCGGGTGTTTGGAGGTGTATGCTGAGCAAAAAAAAAGGGGGTAATTTTTTAAACTTTGACCCCTATTATGACCCCTGAAAATTTATTGTTTTGGGCTCAAATCAAGTTATTAAGTTAGATCCATGTCCACGGAAGCTATATCTAAAATTTAAAGTGTGTAGACCCAAAATTGTCGGAGAAGTTTGGTAGAGTTCTCAAAGCTCAAATCGTTGAACTTTGACCCCTTAATCGCCAAATTTCTGGCTAAAAACCGATCACATAGATTTTTCCAAATCTCAGTACCCTGTATATCAAATTTCGAGTCTGTAGACTAAAAATTGACAGAGTTATTTTGTAGGGAAATGTACACAGACACACACACACACACACACACACACACACACACACACACTTTCACTTTTATAGATATATAGATTTAAAATTTGAGTCTGACAGAATGACAAAATTATATTGCAAACCGATATATTAAACAAACGAACTTCAAAGAGACAAATGAACACATAAGTAAAACCAATTTGTATTAGAAAACATTTATTATTCCACGTCTTTTTTTTACAGACCTGACGACTGAGGTTCGCTCTTAATAAAAATTGTTTTTTATAGTCTTAATTTTGACTTCCTTTTTCATAAAAAACTAAAAAAAAAATCAAGAAAGAAAAGAAATTTAATTTTATTTTTTCATTAATTTCTTTCTGTGCAAAGCAATTCTTTCAAACTTATTCTGTTTCCAAAATGTTTTTATTTTATTCCCCTCCCCCTTCATTCATTTTCCTCCGCATCCTGGCAAGATTACTGTACACATAGATTCGAAAAAATAGTCAAAAACAAATATATAAATAAATGTTATCAAAGGCAAGATAAGTTACTTTTCTACCTAACTGGATATCTTTTTTGTGTTTTTATTCAATGTAATATATTTATTCAGCTCGAAAAACATACAGTGTTTACCGATGTGTTGGAAAATTCAAGATGGCGTCTCACACCCTCTTTAACACCGTAAGTTTGGGAAAAGGTGTTATAAATAAAAAACTATACAAAATACTATTAAAAACCCGCCGAATATATGTCAACCTATGTCACGGTAACATATATTGAGCGAGTTTTTAACAGTATTTTAACAGGGCACATCGTAAAAACTGACCCATTAATTTTCCTGAAGTAAAAACTATATCGTTTTTAAACTTTTAAAACTGTACATTATAAAAAGAAAACTGTTCGAGTGATTTTTTTTTTTTTTTTTTTTTTACATGGGTGTCACCACTTATCAAGGCCCAGAGGCCACTCAAGGATAAGGGTTAATAGGTATACATTAGTCATTGTGATTTTAGCATAGTAAACAGTGGGAATTTTGTAACTTGGATTACTTGAAAAAGAAAACTGTTCGAATGATTGAAAATGAAAACAAAATAACAATGTAAATATAAGAAAAAAAACAAAAACAAACGAAGTTTCCGTTTCAGGAACCCGAGTTTAATTTTATGTCGTAATCATTCAACTCGTTAGCGGTTTTATTCAGCGATTAGGGATAACCATACGACATATCTAATTACCAAAGCGATTTTTTTTTAATTTTTTTTTTTTTATTAAAACTAAACCTGTTTAGTTTTAATGAACCAATTTTTTTAAAGCCAACACTTTAGTTATTTTGAGAGCGTGCAACTGCACCCGAAAGGTTGATTAGGAAACTCCAAATCCTTTTATGACTCGGAAAAAAAAGGGCTTTTTATCGGCTTAAATGATAAACTAATGTTAAATATTAGTATTTGCCATCGATTCTGAAATAAAATGAAATCCTGACATTGTGATCATTTTTGCAGGTGTTATGTGCCAAATATTGAAATAAGAATGTTTAAATTCAATTATTGTAATTTAAGTCTTTAATTTTAAAGTCGATTTTATTTATAAAATATCTTTTTAGAAATCAATCTCAAAAACAATCTGAACAATAAATCTCTTTTGTTATGGCTAAGTTTTTGTCAAGGGTAGAAATTATAATAGACAAGTATTCATCCATGATGACATTTTACCGATTTCTTGGTTTACAGGTATTCTTGCTAAATTTCTTCGAAAGAATTGACATAAACAATACTTCAACTAAATACGTATATTTCATGCAATAATGACTTTTATTTCTTCTGACTTTTCCTAAACTAAACATAAAACATCGGTTAGGGTTAGTTTAACATTCTGTAAAAGTATCTTCCGTTTTTTTTTTTGTTTGTTTTTTTTTGTACTTCTGCAGAGAAGGTAAAAAACCGATAAAAACTGGATATATTTTTCGTGTTTTTATTCAATTTAACATGTTTATTCAGCTCGAAAAGAATACAGTGTTTACCGATGTGTTGGAAAATTCAAGATGGCGTCTCACACATTCTTTAACACCGTAAGTTTGGGAAAAGGTGTTATAAATAAAAAACTATATAAAATACTATTAAAAACCCGCCGAATATATGTCAACCTATGTCACGGTAACATATATTGAGCGAGTTTTTAACAGTATTTTAACCGGTTTTTTATTTATTACACCTTTTTCCAAACTTACCGTGTTAAAGAGAGAATCGGCCGCCATCTTGAATTTTCCAATACATCGGTCAACACTGTATGCTTTTCGAGCTGAATAAACATGTTAAATTGAATAAAAACACGAAAAATTTGCTTTTGATAACATTTATTTGTTATATATTTGTTTTTTTGCAACTTATTCGAATCTATGTGTACAGTAATACAAACCCGAAATGAATTTAAGACCACGAGTGAAATGAGAAAAAGAAGTCAGCGGGTTTGGTTGCCATAACAACGTGACGGTAGTGAACGTGTGTGTGTGCGTGTGTGCGCGTATTTCGTGTAGTTTAGTTTCGTATAATAGTTTCGTATTTTTTTAATTTGTAAATAACAAGTTATTAAAAAATTAAACCCTTCCAAGATGGACAATAAATAAAGCCATAATATTTTATGGTAAAGGTAAGAGCGTAGAAACGATTGTTTTTTAGGAGATGTGATTATTGGATTAACCAATCAGAAATCGTCTGTGGCACACACACATCTCTGTTTTTATAGATATAGATAGATAGAAGATAGAAGATAGATTAAATGTTAAATAGATTTTGTAAATAGTACAGTTGAAATGATTAGAATATTTCCAATATGTAATAAGGTCGAGGTAATTAGTTAAAGAGATTTAATATAATGTGATATGCAAATGAGCATAAGTCATTCGATATGGGGGTGGTTTGTAGAATAGTATATAAAGAAATTAGGCAAAGATTCTTATGTCTCCTATAACAGAAACATCCTAAAATGGGTTCTAATGTTTCTCTACCAGGAGAGATCTACCCTCTTACCTCCTTTATATTTCGTTGATGGTGGAGAGCTGTACACACAGACAGAAACACACGAACCCTATTACTTTATAAAAATATAGAAGTCGAAATAGATCAATTAGAACCTCAGACTGTAAATCTCATGATTTCTGTTTCGATTTCCACTCTTGGTATCCATTTTATTTGTTTAGAATTTATTTACTATTAATGCAATATTCCCTATTTCTAAAAATAATAAAGATTGAAAGTTTTCTGATATTTTGAAATGAGGCAAATTCTGTTAAGTATATTATGTTTGTAAATGGAGGGGGGGGGTCAGAACTCCTCACCAATTTGTACCAACTCCTCTTAACTTAAACTGTAGTTCAAACACCAACTCTCAACATCTATGCTTTCTATCAGCGGTATAAAATTCGATTGACTGTTCTCTTCAATTTGCCGTCTTTATAACTGCTACTCCTCTCATATGCAAATTAATGTCACATCTACAAAATTAAGCCCCCCCCCTCCCGATCACCTGACAGTTCAAACAAAGGCGCAATTGCTAGTGTGAGCGATACCTTCTATTGCCCCCCCCCTCCCATTACTATCACACAAATGACAAGGAGATGCTGATCGCCTTCGACAGAATTTTCTGCATAAGATTGGAGGGTTAGCTTTCTCATTTTAATCCTTACCATCATCGACACTTGCCGATTCCAACATTGTCTCTTCTGATTCTATAGGTCGTGTTTCTGAACTTATCCTAGGAGGCAGAGGATCAAGATTAACCTTGAATAGTATGTTATCTTCCTTGTTGTCCTCAGAGGTTGAAAAGGCGCATGGAGTGGGGTCATCTTTCACATGGTGTGGAACTCTGTGGAACTCTTGATGTATAATGCTCGTGGGCCACAATCTGTTATGGTCAAGAAATGTTTTCCATGATTTGCTTTCGAGAATAGTCCTCCACCATGTCCTTCCATCCTTTTATTACTGCAGTCGCTTTTCTTTCTAGTACTCTTGTTGTCATTTGAAGCAATCCACACACAAGTAAATGTCCTAATTTACCACAAATAGAAAGTGTAATGCATCATGTTAACAGAGAGTCGCCAATCTGATAGGCCCTGAACTGGCATCTAAGCTTCAGCCTCTGTCCCATCGACGAAACGTTGCATCCCTCTGCCTGTTCTACAAGTATTTTAATGGTGAATGCTCTGACGAACTGCAGACACTTGTGCCCCCACAACGTAGACACCCTCGACAAACCCGACAGGCAGCTAAATCCCACCCCCACACAGAGATCCCTAGATTTAAAAGATCTTTCTACTCCAATAGTTTCTTCCCCAGAACCGCTAAACTCTGGAATTCCATTCCAGGTCCCTGCTTCCCTAACTGTACTGACATGCAGAAGTTCAAGGGTAACGTGAACCGACATCTTGCTGCCCAAATCCCAACATAGTGCCTCAGTAGTTGCTGCCCCTGATAGTAGCCCCCTGCACCAAAGTGGCAATGTGCCTTGTTTGGGGTGAAAATGTAATAAAAAAACAAACAAAAACACACTAGATAAGTTTGGAACTTGGACCCCCCCCCTGCTTCCATTGCAAAGTGTTACACTCCTCCCAGACCTCAAAGCCTAAGATTAGTGCCTGATCCTTTAAGTGCTTAGAGTCTTTGTTTACTAAACCGAACAATTCTAGTTTCATTTGGACGGCATCAACAGACATTATGTCCGCATTGATGTATACGTCGTCAATGTAAGCTAAAGTAGCTTTCACTATGGACTCATCTTGCATCAAAACAGTTTTAATGATATTAATGCCATTATTAAAGGTGATACGTTTACGCCAACATGAAGCATGTTAAACAGTATTTTTCCCTTTAATCATTACTATCTGAAATAACTGCAGCAACTCATGGACCCTTATCTGCAAGTAGGCTCTCTTCAAATCTGATGGTGATACATTAATCCTCTTCTAACACCACTTCTGTTTAGTGATGCACACATCTGCATTCATCAACATTTCGATTTAGTTCTCAGAAATTCATGATGGGTCGCACAATAGACATGAGTGAGATTAATCCTTACTTTATACCATCTCCTCATAGCTTAAACTTTAATTCACGGCACCAACTTTGCTTTCGAGAATAATCATCCACTATGCTTTCTATCGGCAGTCTAAAACTCGACTGACTGTTCTTTCTAATTCATCCCTCTAATAGCTACCATTCCTCTTCTATGTAAATTAATGCCACATGTATATAAAATATCCATCTACCAAATTAAGTTTTTTTCTTTTTCAGGAAGTGGAGCCTTAACAGATTTTAAAGTACCTAAAAGAAACAAATTTATTTAAACTCCTGTAAACTAATCTCGTAAAATTCATTTCTAGAAAAACAAACTCTTTACATTTGAAAACAAACTTTTCGGAAAATTTAAAGCATCTTGCTTATGAAGTTAAACTTTTTAAGAAATTTAAAACTTCCTTTGTCAGTAAACCTTTTCCTGGCATTAAATGACCCCTAGAGGTTGAAATGCCATTAAGCAAACATACTCACTCCCGCATTCTTTTCTTTTTCCTCCACTGATCTCATCACCTGACATGCCAAACAAAAACGCTGTTACTTGTGTGAATAATACCTTCTATTACAATGTTTAAAAAACAATTGTGACTCTTTCTCACCAATTTCCGTAATTCACACCAACGCCTCTCCATTGTCTATGCTCTCTTTCTCTCAGCCATCAAAAACTTTTCTCACTATCCTCTTTAATTCATTCTTCTTATAACTGCTTTTCCTGTCATATACAAATTACAACTACATGGATATAAACAACTCGTTTACAAAATTTAGTGTTTCTTTTCTTTTTCCTTCCCCGATCATGTCACCTGAAAGACCAAACAGAGGCATGGTTGCTTGGATGAGTAATACCTTCATACAATGTTTAAAAAAGATTTTTTGACTGACGGACAAACTGACCAAATTTATATAAGATTATGAAGATAAAATCATTTCCTTATTTTTATATATCATTTCAGGGTGATCTTGAAAAAGTTAAAACTCTTCTATCAGAGGGAGTTGATGTTAATATCAAAGATCATGCAGGATGGACGCCATTGGTAAGTATGTGTATATCACCACCAAGTATTTTTGCTGCGTGCTGTAGAATATGCCAGTTTCACTTTTCTTTCCTACCATCCACATGTGTATACAGAAATACTTTTTTTTTTAACCGTTTCTTTTGTTTTTGAAACAAAAATTAATTTCTTGAGACAAAATATCAATCTCTCCATGCATATCTTTTAATTTTTTTTATTTTAACTCCAAGCAAAACTTAGAATGTAAGGGGCTACTATTTGGGATCATGTCTAACAGAGAACTGTGGGGAGTTGAGTAATGGGTTATATATAGTCAGCTAATGTACTTCCTAATTTCCTGCATAACGCTACCGGAAGTGGTTACGAAGCAAATCATTTCCTTCACTTTTATTGTTCTTCAGTATTTCTATGTGAAACGATTTATTGAAATAATAAAATAGAAGAAAAGAGCATTATTGAAAAGTATACAATAAAAATTAAAATTATTCAGATAAAAATAACACAATTAGTCTTTATTTGCAATTTTAATAACAAAATTAAAAAAGTTTTTATTTTTGAAATTTTGTAAAAAAGAAAAAAAAACTATGTTTATGAAATCATAAAAATAAGTTTTTTTTTTTTTTAAATTTTAAAGATAAGTTTTATTTAAATTTATCTAATAAATATGTTTATGAAAGTATAAAAATAAAATTATTGAAATCCAAATTTCATACATCTTTAAAAAAAAAAAAATGTATTCAATACATAATATTCTAAAAAATTGTTGGCTTTGATTTTCTGCTGCCACAGGAATTCTTGCAGATGACTATTGAAGTTTGCATTGTTAGTCCTCCTCATGGCCCTGGATTTAATTTTATGCAAACTCTAGCTACCTTCCACATGATTTGTGTGAATAGTAGTCATCTGGATCAGTGAATTTATATCTGGCTTACCACAACATGATTCAGATTATAGGTATGCCAATCATTTGTCACAATTCATGTACCTGGTCAAACGTACTGTTGAATTATTGGCAGTAGGTTTCCTGCATCTTTCGTTTGAACTGGCACCATCATTGTCGCATTTGTTTCTCGCTTGACCAAACCAAGAACCCATTGCTCTTCACAATATCTTCCTAGGTAGTATTTTCTGTGCATAAATTCACTTTCATCTATTTCTACTGTTCGATCAGGACCCCATTTGCATTGGACTTTTGAGTATGTGCATTGTGCAAATGTTGAGAATATAATTGTACTATTCAATTATAAAGTTATTCCATGTCAAATCCAGAAATATGGGATTTTTAAACCCATATCCACAAATCTGGCTGTCATTTGCACAGCAGATAGGCAGCATAAAAAATAAGAAATCCTGAAAATTTGAGCACATGATTTACGGTATTGTTCGTTTTGACGTAAGATGATGCGACATGCAGATGACAATTTTGTGATGTCATCTCTTTGTATATTTTCTGATTGAAAGATCGTTTGGCCCTGAATGTTCACCCAGGTAAATTTTTTTTACCCAAGGAATCCAAAAATGGCATCAGATTTGCTAAGAAATGAAGCCTTCTAGAGATATTAAGGGTTTTTGGATTTTTCCGCATGTTCCCCAATTAAAAAAAAGTGTAGTTAGTATGGTAACGCCTTACTTTTTTCATATTTTTTTTAGACACAACAAATTGCTTTTGGACCAAAAATGGTTAAAAGTTCTTGTTCTGCTTACACACAGTGTCTGTTGAAAGTCAGGTATATTTGGAAAATATTCCTTATCCCCTCCCCCACTATTGAATGTGATAATCAATTTAGACATTTGTTAAACTCATGTCACACTTTAATTTTTGAATAAATTTGCAAGTAAGCCAGATGCTAAAACAGTTAAGTTCTAGTAGCAATTTCAAAGACCTAGTAGTTTTCAAGATTAGTTGATGAAGGTTGTAAACACCAAGCCATTCTAAAAGTATGCTTTGTTCATAAGAAACCGTTTTAGCAGAAACTAGTAATAGGATTGTAAAAATTTTAAGAAATTTCTAGTACTATCTCAAGCCAACAATTTTGATTAAGAAACTTAACCCTCAAAAGACTACAGGGGGTCATTTTGATCTAAGTTTTTAAACTTTTGCCTATATCTTCCTGAAAACATGATTTTTCGTTCTGATTTCCTATATAGCTTCCTGTCATATTGTCAAAAAAAATCATAAATTTACAAAATAATTTTTCTTCAGGGTTATCCTTGAGATCAAAGTTTTCAGAAATTCCAAGATAATAAGTGATTTAAAATGATCAAAATACAAAATTTAATGCTTTTCATGATGGGATACCTAAAACCACGTGAAATCTATCTGGAAACAAAGTTGATTATAGTAGCAAAACTTGATGAAATATGGCAAAAATTAGTTTTCTTGACAATCAGCATTTTTCTTAAAATTACAAGATTTCATGACTTCACCATACTTCTCAAAGCCACTGCATCTCAACAAAATGCAAAGTGCTGCAAATTTTTGTTGATATATGATCTTAGAAGGTTAAGAAATATATAGGATCTAAAATTGTTTCAATTTCACGGGCCTTTTTTTTTCTATTAATTTGTTTTTATTTCGGACTATTAGTCTCATCTTTATTAGTTGATTTTTCATCTTATTTTATTGGATTGTTTATTCACAACGTTTCGGCCAACTAATTCCTCTGGCATTCGTCAGGTGGTAACCGCGACGGACAGGAACTTCGAATCTGCTAACTGCATTCTCAGCCATCACTGCCATCCGTAGTTGTTGTCGTCTCACCACATTTTTGGCCAATTAACCTCTGGCACGCTTTTGGGTGGGATTGAAACCGCTATCTTCAGACAATGCTCATCTGGAACCATTGAGATTCAACGTCTCTATCAACTACGCCACGGGCCCCGAAGGGCGATCAAGGTTGGATTCTTTGATCTTATAAATCCACGTTTATTTATTATCTGATCTCCCATAGTCGGGTCCGTACCGATTAGTATATATATTATTCCTTAATTGGGATTCATTTTTTTTTTTTTTTTTTTTGAGATGAGCATTATATATATTAATTTATTTTTATTTCGGACTATTAGTCTCATCTTTATTAGTTGTTTTTTCATCTTTTTTTTTTATTGGATTGTTTATTCACAACGTTTCGGCCAACTAATTCCTGACGAATTAATGACGAAGGCCAGAGGAATTAGTTGGCCGAAACGTTGTGAATAAACAATCCAATAAAAAAAGATGAAAAAACAACTAATAAAGATGAGACTAATAGTCCGAAATAAAAATAAATTAATATATATAATGCTCATCTAAAAAAAAAAAAAAAAATGAATTCCAATTAAGGAATAATATATATATACTTTTTTTTCTCTCCAAAATTTATTTTTCTACATTAAACTTTCTTCTGTAAGTGGATTTTTATGATTATTGATTTTCGATATAAATCCAAAGCATTCCAGTACAAAACCTACATAAGAACACTCCCAGATATATTAAGTGTCTTCGTGTAAAATTTTAAAAAATCTCAACTCGACTATTTCAGAGTTCATAGGAAACAAACTCGCACACACAGACAAAGTTCCTTTTCTATAATGGAGATAGACATATATATATGAAAGGGAGCAAGAGAAAATTTATATTATGTTTATTTTCTCCAGCATGAAGCCTGCAATCTTGGATACGACAACATCGCTGAGTTATTGTTAAATAATGGAGCACTGATTAACACACCTGGATCTGAGTACGATACACCCTTGCATGATGCTGTCATGAACGGACGTGTCAAATGTGTGGCATTACTTGTCTCTAGAGGTGCTTCACTTACAATTAGGTAAGTTTCCGTTTCTTTGTTTATACGTGTATTCATTTGCTACGTATTCTCCAATCGAAGGGTGAAATGGTGGTTGTTATCTCTTTCTCGTAAGCTGGAGTAAAAGATATTTTCTGAAACGGGTAGTGAGAACTTGCTCTTTAAAGAAGGAACATGTGGATGACCATTTTCCTTAATTAGAAGTTGTTTCCAACTGAAAAGTGTTTAAACCTCTATCTGAATTTGATATGTTCCTTTATCTCAATCTTGTCAGCGACTGAAATCTATGAGACTTGTCCCTAAAGTAAAGCCTCCTATTTTTTTAAATTTTTTTTTATTTAACTCAAAGTTCAAGAGCTACAAAGACTGGAGTGATACCATTAAAAGGACCAATGTTTTGTGCTCCAAAATTTATTTTTCTACATAGTCACCAGCATTCTCGGTGCATTTTTTCCATGAATTCAATCACATTTTTGCTTCTGACATATATCCGTAACATAGGTTGTTTTCTTGGTCTTGTACTGTCAATATCTGCAACAGAGAAATAAAGCTTTCATATCATGAATGCATAAGTTCAGTCATCATAACGATGCAATTTGCCATCCTCTCTGATCCATTCAGGTGAAATAAAAAACATAGGAGGCATTACTTTTGGAACATCCCCTGATAATTTTGAATCCTTCCATGTCACATGATCAAAATCACCAATCAGATCCATTTCCGGTAAATGAAGACCACAGGTAACCTAAAAAGTCAGTATCTTCAGGGGATGTGAGTTCTGTCTTAATGAAATTCTGCGTTTTTAAATTCAGGTTTGAAAATTGCCTTTTTTTTTTTCCCATTGCTCACTCCCATCCCTATATCTGTCAATCATATCTAGTTTACACTTAACTCTCAAAACATATTACTCCAAGTAGCATGAAATGTATTGTTGAATTATCTTTTATATCCATTTTATTTCATTACGTATGTTGGGATTTTCATTATAATATATAAAATACCTTGAGTTTGTTATTCACTTTTCATTCAGACAAAAAAAGCTGTCTTGAATAATTTTGATACTTCAGTATTTATGATAGCTAAATCCCACCCACTACATTAAGAGATAAGAGCAAAAATTACTATCAAGATGTGAACATATAACATCTTTCATCAATCATGACCGAACTCAAAATTGGTAGAGTCTGCAAAGGTCACCTCTTTCAACTTTTCGCCCAAAAAGGTCAACTCTTTCAACTTTACACCCAAAAACTTGTTAGAAAGTTTGCTGCATGTCTGAATACCCTTGATATAAAATTTCAAATGTTTAGGCCCAAAATTGGCTGAATAGCTTGCTAGAGACAACACAGGTCAAATGTTTTGGACTTTGACTCCTTGGCAGCCAACTGTTCAGCCATAAACTGATTAAAAAGCTTGGCCTATGTCTGAATACACCTTCTGTAAAATTTCAAATGTTAAAAATTGGCTGAGTAATTTAGTAGAGATTATAGAGGTCAAATTTTAAAAAACAATTGTAACCCCTTAATATTTATTGTTTTGGGCTCAAATCAAATTAAAGTTTGATCCATGTCTAAGTAACTTGCATCTAAAATTTCAAGTGTTTAGATCCAAAATTAGCGGAGGAGTTTGGTAGAGTTTTCAAAGATCAAATCATTGAACTTTGACCCCTTGACAGCCAAATTTCTGGCCGAAAACTGATTAAAAAGATTTTCCCAAATCTCAATACCCCTTACGTCAAATCTTGAGTCTGTAGACTGAAAATTGACAGTAGTTTGGTTAGTAATACACACGGACGAAAAAACGCTTTGGATAATCACAGATTTCAAGGTAGTTCTACTAAAATAGCCATATTTTTTAAACCAAAGCACTTCAAGTCTTCAAATTACTACTGTTTTATTCGGAAATGAATATACTTTCAAATGAATTAATAAATATAAATGTACATTATATATTTTAAGAGTTTTAAGCAAATAAAGTGATAAAAAATGGCGTTTTCGGTAAGGTTTTGTAATGACCCCCCCTGTTTTCTAAAGGTCCGTACCGTGATTGTATGAAGAATTTCGTCATGAAATTTGGGAACCAATTAGAAGAGGTGTTAATCTTAATACTGTCAAGTGTCCGAAATATTTTTGACCATTTCTTTTTTTGTCGTGTTAAAAATAGGACTTTAATATGACGAGTATTGAACATTTTGAAAAAAAAATTCTTCGGACACCCAGTAGTAAGTAAATCAATCTTTTTACTATCTTTATCAATTAAAAGTATTATTTTATGTTGAGTAGGACCGTGGTAATTGATAATTTAAAAGGACCTACCCGAAAAAAAAATTGTTTCTATTTCTCGAATTTGGTCAAATGAAGTTAGTATTACTAGAAGCAGCAGCAGCAGCAGCTCCAGCCTGTAGAATCAGCGATAGCACAGTTGTAAACAAACACGCGTTCTTTAATTTTTATTCAAGAACGAATTAAGAAAAACATGAAAATATGAATATAAATGTTCTTATATGTGTAATGAGAGCTATTTTGTTATCAGAATAACATTAGTTTAGAACTATTCGGTTTTCAGAATGTATAATAACAATCCCAACCAATTCGGCATTATGAATCTGTTGCAATTTCTCACATTGCTCGTCAAATTTAAAAACATGGTTAAAAAAACAAAAACTTTTGTAGATATATAGCTTGCATGCACTTTTATTCTTTAAATTAGTTTTGAACAACAAATTAAAACAATGTTTTACTGCGAACAGCCACAAATGTTTTTTTTCAAAATCAAAATAAGTATCAAAATCTCGTTTATACATAGATTCGAAAAAAACAAATATATAACAAATAAATGTTATCAAAGGCAAGATAAGTTACTTTTCTACCAAACTGGATATATTTTTTGTGTTTTTATTCAATGTAACATGTTTATTCAGCTCGAAAAACATACAGTGTTTACCGATGTATTGGAAAATTAAAAATGGCGCCCGGCCCGACTCTCTTTGACACGGTAAGTTTGAGAAAAGGAGTTAAAGATAAAAAAAACTATACAAAATACTGTTAAAAACTCACCGAATATATGTCAGCCTATGTCACGGTAACATATATTGAGCGAGTTTCTAGCAGTATTTTGTCTACTTTTTTATTTTTAACTCTTTTCCCCAAACTTACCGTTTCAAGAGAGTCGGGCGCCATTTTAAATTTTCCAAAACATCGGTAAACACTGTTTTCAAGCTGAATAAACATGTTACATTAAATAAAAACACTAAAAAATTATCCAGTTAGGTAGAAAAGTAACTTGCTTTTGATAACATTTATTTGTTATATATTTGTTTTTTTGACAACTTTTTCGAATCTATGTGTATAGTAATACAAACCCTCAAAATCTATATCAATATTCTTGAAATTTTAAAAGCAGTTAGAAAACACATCAAACTACAATTAGGAAGCTTTTTATTTCGTTATTTTTTTTTCTACTTATTAAGCGAAAGATATTTTTACAACCTGCTCCAGCGTAGTATAAACGGCCTATGGAATTAACACCTTCAACCTGAAAAATAGAAATCAACAAATTTTTGAATGCTCTCTTTGAAAAAAAGCCCTCTTAACTTCACCTCTAATACAAATTATGTGTGGCAAGTCTCCTCCTAAAACACTCTTTAACCCTAACAATAACACTAAGTTCGAGTGGCAAGCCCCCCCCCCCCAACAAAATACCTCTGTAAGCCACGTACAAGCATCTAAAACAAACAAACAAAAAATAGATCCTTCCTTAAAGAAAAATACACATAAAAATAAATTGGTTAACTGTCCTAAAATGCTAGAATGGCCAGGAAATGATGAATTATTTTACATTAAATTTTTGTGAAACTAACCGCTCCCCCCTCTAATATTGTTTTTGTTAGCTTTGTCTCTGTCAAGTTTTCAGTATGTTCACACATAATTTTCCTTAGCCCTACAATTAATTCAAAGTCCGAATGGCAACCCTCCCCATATTCTCATTGCATAGAAACCCTCTTAAAACTACACATAATCATCTTAAAAAAAAAAAAAAAAAAGCATGCATATTTTCCCATAGAAAAAAAAAACAGTTAACTGCCCTAAAATGCTAGAATGACCTGTAATAGGAAATTATTTTGCATTCAATTCTAAAATAATTTGTTTATCTTTCATTAAAGTTTTTCATGGCATTTTATACATAATTTCCTAAAAAGGTAGAATCACATTTTGGAGGGGTGGTCAGAAGGAGTTGAGTGGGGTTAAACAGAAGGTGTTAATCTACAATAATACCAAAGAAATATTGCAATATATTCATTTTTAAATGGTCTTATGTTTAGATTTAAGTTTTTTGTACATAAAGCACATTACAATTCAACTTTGAGTTCTCCAACTTCTTTTCTGTTTATGGATGCATGGCATTTTTAAGGAATTGCTGCATTTTTAAGGATTTACTGCAGATTATTTGGAAACCATAAACTTTGGGAGATTTTCAGTTGCATATTCTGATTCCTTGTACAAAAATACACTTATATGGTAAATTTCATTTCTTAGTCTTGTGTTTTAACAAAGATATGACATTTTTACTGAAAAAGTAGTGTAAAAAATGTGACGAAACGCATATGGTCTTAAAGAGGGAAAAATATCCAAACGTGTGAGGCACAAAAATAGCCATAACTTCCTTAATTTTAATCAGATTTTAAAAATTTAAAAAGATTCTTTCTTAGCTCATCAAGCTCTTTCTATGCATACCAATATTGAAATATTTCAAGCTATTTCAATTTTTTCATGTGTATTGCTAGTTTGGTAGGGAGATGCACACACACACACACACACAATTTCAATTTTTAAGATATAGAGATTCTTACTTTTTTTTTATTTTTCATTCTTAACTTTTTTATTTTATTTTATATTTGTTTTATTATATTTTTCACTTTTGTTGCGTAACGGTGAGAAAGTCCACTGTTTATATGAAATACAAAATTTAAAATATAACGGTTTAAAGCCAGAATCTCATTCAATAAATAAATATATTTATTTATTAAAATTAAATTTGATATTTCAATTCATAACAGAATCTTCATCAGGAAAATATAGCTTTTTTTCTTTTTATTTTTACGTGACATGGCAGTGGTAAGGCTATTTTTTTGTCTAGTTTGTTTTTCGTCTAGTTTGTTTGTTTATTCTTTCTCTTTTTTTTTTTTTTACTCATGTTTAAAAATTTCAGACGGTTTTTCTTTTTCAGAAATGTGCATGGCTTTGTTGCATTGGATTATGCTGTTACAAAAACAATGAAAGAAGCATTTAATACACCTGTCATGACATGTCCATCGACAAATAATTTGCAGGTAATAAACTTATTCAGATTTTGTTTACTTCATTTGCAGTGGAGACTTTTGGAGTTGTTGACTATTATTCATTTGTGTTCCTTTGTAGGAGTGAAGAATTGCATGTTCCTTGAAGGATGGATTTTGTGAAAGGGTGGCTATTATAACGGGTATCACTGGCGATGAGGTTTTTCCCAATCATTGCAACTGACAGGGATACCTCATCATTCTTCTTTTCCAAAACTAATTTAAAAAATATCTGTGTGTTGTGGTTTTCTATTAGTCTTTATCTCTCCTCCTCTCTCTCTCTGCATCATCATCTCTCTCGTTCTCACATTGGTGATTGCCGAGGGGATAAGCACTGGCTTACCAGTATAAAAAATAAGCTCAAGCTCACAGAAGAAAACACACACTTTGACATATTGTTTGAATGAATGTCTGTGTGTGATACCGTTGCAGAAAACAATCCTAAGCCAAACGCTAACATCAACATCTTAGTTATCTGTTAAGGCTATCATTGTCAGTCAGCTGAAATCAATCCAGCTCCAGTGCGCTGAAACTATCTCACTTCCTATAATTTTGATCTGCTAATGAATCATTTCCTCCCTTTGCTGTGGGTTTGGTTCTGGGTATGACGGGCATCCATAGTATCACAATATAACATTACTGTAACATAATCATTTTTCTGGACCAATTTCCAATATTGTTTGTATTATTAGAAAATGCATTGGAAAATTCAACGTTTAGATTTTCTATTGCCCCCCCCCCATTTATCAAAGAGGGATCTATGTTTTCAGTGGCTTCCATGCGTTCGTTAGTCCAGACAATTGTCGGATAACCGTCCATTAGTTTTTTTCTGAAATGTTGCCACAAATTGTATTTCATTAAACAAATTTTTTTTGCGAAAATTCCCGTTGTGTCCCCAGGGGCTCAAAAGAGGTAAAAAATGGCCAAAAATGACACGTTTTGACCCATAACTTTTGATCCCTCCATTAGATTTTCCTGAAACTTGGCCAAAATGTGGAGCCCATTGTTAATATAAATCCAGTATGGGTGACCCTGGCAAAATTCTGGTTCGCATCCCTCTGGGACTTTTAGAGCTAAAAATTTGTCCATTTTCACTGGGATTTGGCGTTCCCAGGAGCTCAAAAGAAGTCACAAATGTCCCCAAATTGCAAAAAATAACAGTTTTTACCCCATAATTTTTGCCTCATCTATTAGATTTTTCTGAAACTTGGCGAAAATGTGAAGGCAACATTGGCCCTTCACACTTCTCACATTTATCATTTCTTCACTATTTTTTATGGCGTCATCCCACATGCAGCCAGAGGGGGACCACGCACACACAGCTTGTTTACTTTGAAGTCTTTGATCTTTTTTTACAAAATCATAATTTTAATTTTTTTATTATTTTCTCCACTAAAGATTTTTATTTTTTTGTTAAATTATTTTTTCATATATATTCAAATAATGTCCCCCCCTTCCTTTTTTGGCCTCAAATAGTACCTACAAAAAAGTTTTTGTGATTAAATAAACCAAAGAAAACCTTTTGCACATGCGCTTACAGGGAGCAATCATTAAATAAAAACACTGTTTACGCAGGGTCCCTGTTCCTCGTGAAGTGCGAGTAAATGTTCTACACACCTTGTTGAAATAACATTGTTTAGAAAGCCATTCTTAACAGTGTGAAGGGCTTTCTAACTATTCCAAACTTTCACCTAACAATTTAAAGAAAAATAAAGATACCATAAAAATTTAATTTAACTCGGAAATACTATCTAAAATATAGCATGGTGCGTACACTGCACAAGCACCAGAAGAAAATGAAGACTATAGCAGAGTATAGGATTCCTAACCATGTAACTGATGAAAATACATTACATATTTTGATGAAAAAATGAACATAGAAAAACAAAAAACCAAAACATTAAATGTAATTTCTGTATTAAAAGTAATAGTTATTTAAATATTTCAACATATAATCTTGTGGGGAAAATCCAGCTCCCCAATAAGGGGTACTCTGGATAGGAACAAAAATAAAAATTGTCTTAGTCATGAAGGATTTCTCCTCCACCGGCCAAGGACAGAAAAGGTGAATTGTAGCATCAGAACAGATACTACTACACTGTGATCTTGTTTCGAAGGCCAAGAAATGTTTGTGTTTTATGTTTCTTTGTTTGTTTCCTAAATTCATAATTCACTTTTATCATTATTAGATTGTATATTGCTTTAAAATTACATAATTTTACATAATATTTATATTTTATATTGAATAAAGTTCAGTTTCATTATTAATCGAATTGGGTTCCTTTCTTTTCTTTTTTAACATGTTTTAATGCTCTTTTTAAAGATGTTGTCATATAGCATCGATAGTAACAGTTTGACAAATCTTACCTACATTGCCTGCAAGCATTTTTCAGTTAACAGGCCTTCTATCTCTTGGTGCCCGTGGTAGTATTTGGTGCTGGGGTTATTATTCAATAATTTGTCGGATAAATTTCTTACTGAAGAATTAATTTGCTTATAACAAATTAAAGGAAAATATTTCTTTTGTAGGACTTGTCCATTGTCGATGGTGGGCCGTTGTGTATCCTAAGCACAGCTCTGAATCGTGAGCAAAGGGTTGAACTTCACAAAATGACTGCAGTTCTCCATGCCAAAACTGTAGATGAGTTTCACCCAGAAGGTAAGGAATCAAATGTTTTTACTTTCTTGGGATGTTTAAAAAAAAAAAATTTAGTCTAAAAAAATTAAAAAAAAATTTTTTTTATTTATTTATTTTTTTTTTTTTAAAGGGTTTTGTAGCTTATGTTAAACTTGATTATTGCCGATCATGAGTTAGCTGTTTGATGTTTTATGTAATTGGAAAAAAGGAAGAATGAAATTAAATCAAGTTTTACAAAAAACATCAATCTTTTTTAGTTACCAGAATTAAAATACTATATGTATGCATGAAATGTTGCATCCTAACTGCTACCACTATTATTCTATTTTGATTTAATTTGAAAATGCATAGACTTTCATATATCTTGTAAGATATTCTTCTTGCATAACTAAAACCAAGTATGATGTGAGAAAAATCTGTCATGCAATTGAACCATTTTTGCAATTAAAATCCCCCCTCATAAACATTTTTTTATGTGTAATCCCAAACTAAGTTAGGGTCTGCAATGATAGATTTTTGTCTTCACTTGATCTGAACATGGGTTTGGTCTGTGTGAAGGCCGGAATTACAACGATCTTTGTTCCAGGTTTCTGCTTATCTCATTACTGACCTTCCTCTCGTTCACTTTCTAACAACTTCTAATCCAAAGACAAAATCCATAACAATGTCATTGTTGGTTCTCAGCATATGTTCAAACCATCTGAGCCACCATTTCCTTGTCGTTCCTTTAATCGGTTCCATAGTGTTGTGAAGATGCACATGTGCATTCACCTGCCGCGATCGCTTTATACATTTTTTTGGGCTGCACTGTAATTAAGTGTCCTCACATCAAGCAAAACTAGAAATTCAGTTTATAAACAAATAAGATATTTATTACATTATAATTTTATTTCACAAATGGTACCCATCTACTAACCAGCTGGAGAGGCATTCTCACCTGAACTGCTCAGAATCTCTGCCCCGAACCGACCGTCTTCCTCCTATTCCAGGGGAACTGACTATGTCTCATTTTCTATTCTTTTAGGATCTTTTCTCCCTTGGCTGGTTCTGGTCCTTTGTTAGTGCTCATTGTTCGTTTGCTCATAGGTTAGTTGATCCAGACATCTACGACTGTCTCCATTCTTGGAGATTACTTGCAAATAACTTTGAATATTATTTTTCTCACATATCTGATTCTAATGGAATTTTTTCCATTCATAGGAGCTTTTATTTTTAAAATAAAGAGAATATCTCTTGGGTGATCTGAGTGGTCAAACATATTTTCAGCTCTCTGCACCCCCTCTCTTCCCATTGCAAATCATCTATCATTGCAGCATCTGCCATTTCACATGCATTAATAAAACGTTGCACTGCATGTTGTGCAAATGCAGTCATAATTATATTATCTTTTTTTTTGTTTATAATAGGTTGTCTTTGGTTATATATTTTAATAATCATTTCATTAGTGTCAAGTTTTTCCTCCTCATTCACAGATACTTTAAAAAGTATATTTATCAATATTTTTTATGAAGTATACTAAGATTTTTCTTAACCTACATTATACATCGGTGGACTGATTGATCTAGAAGGCCTGGAACATATCACACTATCTTTTCTGTGGTTTACTTCTTTTTCGCATTCTTCCACTATTCCTTCTAGACATTCTAGATCAGCAATTGTTGCAATACTTTCGTCATAATTTTATTGGGTATGATCATAAAAATTCAGACCATTATATAGCCAGGGGTGATAAGAACAAATCAATCGGTACCAAAATCGCTGTATAAAATATACTGCATCTCTTTGAATTTTTCAGTTATAGATTTTCATCTTGACACGAGAGAAAGACTATTGTTGACCTTGACTGGATTAATACTACCATTCTTTATTTGGAATTCCTTATAATTCCTAGCATGAATTGATACTGCTAAATTTTGCTTAACCCAACCACTTTCAACATTCACATTTGGATAATTTTCCTTACAATAGGTATTTCAGTTTGGTATTTGTTCTATTATATGAGATGTGTATGTATCCAGCTAAAACTCAAAAATTGCAAAACAAAGATCTACAAAGTTGCTCTGGATGAATAATATATAGAATTTAGGAAAAACAAAAAACTAAGTCAACTGAACTAGTTTTCATCAAGGGCGGTGAGGAGCAGCCATTTCTAATGGAATGGGCTGGGTGGAGGTTAAAAAGGGAAGGAAGACGTGGAAAAACGGCAAAGAGAGAAAGACAGATTGAGAGAAGGAAAAGACACAAATTTTGATATAAAGATGTTACATTCACTTTTTAACCTCTTCTATTTTGATTTTTATGATCCTGGGCAGCATCAGGTTGTCCTGCTAGTTATTTAATAAACATAATTGAGGGTTTATGTGCTAAAATAAAATCAGTTGGATGTTTTTATTTATACTATCTGATGTCGATGTACATTTGAGTAAGTTCTCAATCTTACGAAAATTATGATTCTTTATACTTTTTTTTCAGTGACGCATGTTGTGAGTGGTGTCAATAAAGAGGGTATGTGTCCGCGGACGCTTAAGTATCTCAAAGGAATTCTTGCAGGAAAGTGGATTGTGACGCTTGACTGTAAGTTGACATCTTTTCATTTACTTCTATTGTTATATGAGCTGAAATACACGCCCCACAAGGTGTGGGACTTTTGCTGTTTGCTAGGCGTTAGTTTTTTTTTTTTTTTTTACCCCCAAACAAGGCACATTGCCACTTTGATGTAGGAGGCTACTATCAGGGACATAAGCATCAGGGGTACTGTGTAAGGAGTTGGGCAGTAAGATGTCGGTTCACGTTACACTTGAACTTCTGCATGTCAGTACATTTGGAGAAGCAGGGACCTGGAAGGGAATTCCGAAGTCTAGCGGTTCTGGGGAAGAAACTACTGGAGTAGAAGGCTCTTACATCTCTGAGTCTCTACTGTGTAGGGGTGGGATTTAGCTGCTTGTCTGGGGTATTTATGTCGAGGGGGGGGTACAAGTGCTTGCAGTTCGTCAGAGCATTCACCATTAAAGTACTTGCAGAACAGGCAGAGGGATGCAACATTTCGTCGATGGGACAGAGGCTGAAGCTTAGATGACAGTTTAGGACCAATCAGATTCGCGACTCTCTTTTGAACCTTGTCTAGGAGTGAGAGACTAGCAGCAGATGCACCAGTCCAAATGTGACAGCAGTACTCCATACATGGGTGAATGGTGGCCTTATAGAGGTGCAGGATAATTTTGGCGTTAGTAGCTTTCTAGTACGCTAGAGAGAACCCACCTTCCTTGCAGCGGTCCTGGTAATGCTCTTAATGTAATTGTTCCAACTCATGTTTCCTGTGAACGTTAGGCCGAGGAGTTTAAAAGATGTACTTTCAGATAAAGAGTCATTGGCCATTGCTATTGGTGGTAGACAAGGTCTCTTTTAATTATTGAACGAAACAAGTTTAGCCTTCTCGGTTGCTGAGCAAGCAACCTCATGATTATTGGATAGTGGGGGAATTGTTGGGGGCCCATTATTTACTACACTGTTGTAGATTTTCCAGAAGTCACAGGTTCCTAATTTCTGTGCTTCGATGCATTTTTTGGTGGTTTCAGTAAATTCTCTCTTAGCTGTCACTATTTCTTTCTTACAGTTACTTCTGGCTTCTATATACTTCTGTCTGTTTGAACTGGACTTATATCGGTTAAATCTGCGGTATGCATGCTACCTTTGCGCTATGGCAGCTGCACAAGTAGAAGTAAACCATTGGGGAGAGTGGGGCTTGCTATGTCAAGTTCAGTAAGTTCATTGGAGCACATTCCATGGAAATACTTTTAAAACAAACGCGGGGATACAACACTATTAGGTTAGAAACTATTTCTTTCACCTTGTCTGAGAGGGGCTAGTGGTAGGTGCATGTGTGTCCCCATTTGACAACAATCGTTGATTCCCCCCACCCCCATGCTGTGTTCTGTGGATTTCTTCTTTCATCTTCTCTTTTGGCCATGCCATTGTCTCTCATATTGGCAGCTGCCAAGGGACGCACGTGGGTTCACAAGTATAAATAAGTAACTTAAAACACAAACTCGAGAAATAAGACTCCAACGCACTTTTTATATGTTGATTAGGCATCATCACAAGAAACAATACTAAATAAGTGCTAAGGTCCACATTTACATCTTTTGTCGAGGCCGGTTCATCACTTGACATCAGCTCATCTTGATCTACTCAAACCTGCCCTGTGGTCCACTGGAAACTCCTCAACTGTTGCAAACTGAAGACTGTCTATAAACTGTAGTAAATTCACAAAATTCACTGTCACTCCTAAAACTGTAAACTAACCCTAAACATGTGTGTGCGATGTTTTGTCCCAGTCATCTGCCACATCTTGATTGACAATTCTATTTAAGCTGCCTATGTTTGCCTTGGTGAATAACTTATAAACTTTGTTCTGCTGATAAACTTATTTCCTTTTTTTTTTCTTTTGTAGTTTTTTCTCTTTGTTTTTCATTTTTTAACACTTGGGGAGTGGGGACATCAATAGTATCACACACATGCCCAGATGTACTAACATTATTCCGTGTACAAATTATAGTTTTAAAGATATAAACTGTGTCCATCGCTTTATTGCAGATTACAAAATAATCAATATTTCAGTAAATATAAGTTATAAAAAGCTGAAAATTACACCATCCAAGGACTGTATTAAGGTGAGATAAATCCTAAAATTTAATCAAAATTAATGTCATATTTAAAAAGTTATGTTATTTTTTTTAATATTCAATGAATTTTCACCGTCCATCGCTTTATTGCAGGTTTCATAAAATGCAAAAAAAAAGGACGTTTAACAGCTACCGAGAAGCAGAGGATTATTGCAGGACTAGCAGAAGGACTCTCGATCATAAATTTAGCCACAGAACTAAAAAGGGATCCCCGAACTTTAGCTACATTCGTCAAGAACCCCAACATCAAGTCCAGGAAAGATAAGGGCACAAGGAGGAACCTTTCTGCTCGGGATCTTCGAAAAATTCGTAGAGAGATTGTGCGCAACCCAAACAGCACCAGTGCAACAATTTTTGCGAGGGCTGCAGTCATACCAAGGTCCAGACAAGCCCGATGCAATGTACTGAATGAAATGGCAAGGAACATCAATCCTATTCCAAGGCCTCCATTGAGCCAAACCCACCAAGAAAAACGATTGGCTTGGGCACAAAAATATATGAAAATGGATTGCCAAAATATTCTGTTTACAGATGAGGCTCATGCTACCTTTGATGGACCGGACGGATGAGCCAAAGTTTGGAATCCAAATGGAACTCCAACGCCTTATAGATTTCGTCGCCAACAGGGAGGTGGAGGCATAATGTTTTGGGCGGGAACTATTGGGGATAAGCTATGTGGACCATTCCGAGTGCCAGAAGGTGTCAAGCTCACCAGCAATGCCTACACTGCCTTTCTAAATGAGAATTTGTTACCATGGCTAGATGATCTTCCCTTGTCACGTCGTTTTAAGATTATTTTTATGCATGACGATGCCCCATCTCATGCTGGTAGGGCAACTACATCCTTCCTTGGATCTCAGGGCTTTGTTGGAGAAACCCTCATGTCCTGGCCACCGTGTTCTCCTGACCTTAACCCCATCGAACACCTATGGTCAATATTGAAACGAGGAATTTATGAGGGAGGAGAACAGTTTTCTTCGAAGGATGCCCTTTGGAACAAAATAGTCGACGTTGCCATAACCATTACCCCATCTCAGATCAAACAATTGGCCTCCTTGGTGGACAAAAGGTTGTTTAATGTAATTTCAAAACATGGGGGATATGTGGACAAATAATTCGTTTGTTTGACACTTAGCCCTCGGGATGTGCCTTTGTTTTTGTTAATTTTCCCCAGAAAATGTGTTCAATATAAATTTATGATGCTTTGGTATTGTTTTATTGAGCTAAAACATTATCTTAGAAGACTTGCAATAAAGCGATGGACGGTGAAAATTCCTTGAATATTAAAAAAATAACATAACTTTTTAAATATGACATGAATTTTGATGAAATTTTAGGATTTATCTCACCTTAATACAGTCCTTGGATGGTGTAATTTTCAGCTTTTTATAACTTATATTTACTGAAATATTGATTATTTTGTAATCTGCAATAAAGCGATGGACACAGTTTAGTATTCCAGCAGATGTGAGAAGTTTTCTAGCCTGGTAGAAGGAGACAGTTCTTTGAAACCGACTTGGCAGCATCTTCCAATTCTTCTCACTTGAGAATATCAAGCTTAGGAGTTTGTCATAGTATTAAATGTAACCATCCATTTTTTTTTGTTGTTTATTTTAGTATAGACTAGGTTCATTGGCTCATTTGCCGTAATGTTTTTGCTGATGGACCGGAGGATGGGGTTCAATCCTTAATTGTCATACCAAAGACTTAAAAAATGGTACTTGATGACTCCTTGCTAAACACTCAACATGATAAGTGGAGAATCAAGAGTAAGTTGAGTAATCCTGAAAATCGTACCTTTTCATACACCTTGGTATAGCAACAAACAAAAAGGGAGCTGTTGACTTGCCCTAAACTATAATCTGTCACTTATCTTAGATTCAGCCATTGTCTTGTGTGTGCAAACTACATGATGGTAATAGCATCATCAGCAAATGAACACATCTCAGATGCGATTGCATCGGGAGAGGTAATTTATGAAGACGAGGAAAAATATTTGTCCAAGTATCAACTCCTGTGATGCTGTTACAATGTAAGGCCGTTGAGAATGAGCTGTATCTTTTTATGTGTACGAAGAAATCATTCCTAATGTCTATGTGTTTATGAAAAGGATAAAGCAAAAATTATCATCTCTTTATATTTGATGCAGGGTTGCGTACTTGTGAAGAATATGGTGAGCGGGTTTCAGAGGAACCTTTTGAAGTTTCTGGCAGCAATACAAATCCACATTCATTGGCGCCATACAAGGGCAGGATTAACAGGCTCAATCAAGTAAGTCAGATGCATCGGGTCTTAAGTATAAGCTTAAACTATATTCGACAGTTAGACCCCAATTTGGCACTTTGACAAGTGTCAAATTATCCCTTACTTACATTCCGACATCTAGTCATAGTATTTATCAGAGTCCATTCTATGGTTTAACATATTCAACCATTTACTAGGTGACTGTTCGAGCCATACTCCTTGACACATCTGGAAGCTGGTCGATAAGTCAGAAGTTGATATTATTTGAAATATTAAGATTACTGTTCTCATCTTGAGTGTTTTACAAATGCTTTATTCACTATGGAGAGTAGATAATGCAGTGGATGTGTTATCGGCAGCTCCAGTAACTCTCGCTTCTCCTTTTTTTGTCCCTCAGTCCTCATTTCTCTGGTGGGGCCTCTCGATGCCATACTAGTGGGAAATTGTTACGGCTTTACCTTATCATGTGCTACAAAAAAAAAAAAAAAAAAATTTCCTGTCTTTCCTCTCTTACTTTCCCCTCTCTGTTCTGCTCTAACCAAGTATGCTGACCTGTTCCACAAACCCCAAAATCCTCAACATGAAATATCTCAAAAAAGAAAACACGAATAAACCTAGAACCCCATCCTCCTACGTAGACCCCTACTACCATATCTCCTTCTCCAACATCAGGGGTCTACCTTCTAACCTTCCAGAGGTTGAAACCCAATTACAGGAGACGAAACCTGACATATTCTTTCTAAGCGAAACTGGAATAGGGCCGACCACCTCTCTAGATGAGTTCATAATTAAAGGATACTCTAACCTAACATCTAAATCTGACCCCCAAGATCGCCACGGGCATGGAATATGTGCCTACATTAAAGATGGCTTCCCATGTGGCAGGGATATCTCCAGAGAAGACCCTAATCTACCTTATATGTGCTTCCGGGTTGCACTTGCTTACATCACCGCATTTATATTTGCCCTCTATCACCCCCACAACAGTGGAGTTACTGTCTTTAAGAGTATATCAGAAAAAATTGACCACATCCTGTCTGCTCATCCCTCGGCTAACATTCACATTTGCGGTGACTTCAATGTCCGTAATGTGGAATGGCTGAGCCACTCAAATAAGACTGATGATGAGGGGAGGTTCTGTCATGATTTTACCATTGCCTATGACCTCACTCAGATTGTCCGCGAGCCCACCCGTGTGCCCGATAGTACCAGTCAGTTCGCAAGCCTCCTAGACCTTTTTCTATCCACTTCCCCTGAGCTATGCTCATGTTCCGTTCTATCTCCTCTGGGATCCTCCGACCACTGCGTCGTATCAGTTAAGATAAAAATGAAATATAATAAATCTACTGACGTACCTCTCCACCGTACTGTATAGCGATACTCTATGGCGGACTGGGATAGCTTCCGTACATTCATATCTGATCTCCCTCTCCATTCCATGTTTAAAAAGGATGTGTCCTCTATAGTATCAGATCTGACTGAATGGTTACTTGTAGGCATAGGCCAATTCATACCATCCAAAAAATTCCAACAAAAACCTAACAGCCAGCCATGGTTCTCCCCCGAATGTGCTGCTGCCATCGCACGCAGAAATCACTTTTTCCATAGCTACCAACGTAATAGATGCACTGAAACTAAAGCTGCTTTCAGAACTGCCAGCAACCACTGTAAAAGAGTAATAAAAAATGCAAGAGAACTATATGCGCAATCCGTTAAGTCCAAAGTAGCTGAGCATCAGCTTGGTTCCCACCAGTTCTGGCAAATAGCAAATAGGATCTTGAACAGAAACGTGCGCTCTATCCCAACCATTATCAATGGACCAGAGGTCATCTCGATAGCATCCGACAAGGCCAAACTATTTGCCAAAAACTTTGCGGCAAATTCTACCCTGTGTGACGAAGGCCATCAACTCCCCATATTCCCTCCTATAACAGACAACACGCTATGCAACATACAAATATCTGTGCGTGAGGTCACCAAGCTAATCAAGAACCTTGACTCCAGTAAAGCAACTGGCCCCGACGGTATTCCAATTATAGTGTTAAAAAAATTACAACCAGAACTTGCACCCATACTTTCCAAACTGTCTAAGCGTTGCCTTAAGGAGAAGTGCTTTCCAACACCCTGGAAAACCTCATCAGTATGCCCTGTATTTAAGAATTCAGGTGATAAGTCATCCCCCTCTCAGTACAGACCAATAAGTCTCCTGTGTGTCATGAGTAAGTTGCTGGAATCCACAATAAATAGAGAAGTAGTCAAACACCTCAGCAGAAATAACCTTCTTAGCAACACGCAATATGGTTTCCGCTCTGCTAGATCTACAGCAGATGTGCTAACGGTTATATCTCATAGGATTAGCGAATCTCTTGACAAAGGCTTCATTTTTAGGGCAATTGCTCTCGACATATCAAAGGCCTTCGATAAGGTTTGGCATAAAGGCCTACTACACAAGATTTCCAGCTACGGTATAACTGGAAATGTTTTCTCTATCATTAAGTCATTTCTCTCAGATAGGCTCATAAGAGTAGTTGTTGATGGGCAGAAATCAGAGGCCCACAGTATTAATGCTGGAGTCCCTCAGGGGTCCATACTAGGCCCAACTCTCTTCCTGATCTACATCAATGATCTCCCAAAACACATACTAAAATCATTCATTGACATCTATGCTGATGACACGACCATCTATGGCAACACATCAAAGGCCGTAAATGATGATGTTCTCTCTGATTCTCTCTCCTCTGATCTTGAGCGCGTGGTACAGTGGAGAAAGAGGTGGCTGGTTACCTTTAATGCATCTAAGACCAAGCTCCTATCTCTACATCATAAACGCTCTGATCCCCATCTGGCATCAATTGAAATGGATGGCTCTCGTTTAAGGGAGGCCCCTAGGATTTGATAAGCTCCTGGGTTTGACCGTTACACCTGATCTTAAATGGAACACATACATCAAGTCTGTGGCCAAGGTCGCTGGGAAAATGGTGTGATCCTTCTACCGCTCCAGAAGATATCTCACTAATGATGCAATTCTCTATCTATATAAGAGCTAAGTACGTCCAAAGATGGAGTACTGCTGCCACATCTGAACGGGGGCTGCAAAAAACAGCCTATCCTGCCTTGACGGAGTACAAAATAGACTCCGTGGCTTGGCGAGGGATGCCCTCTTCTCTACCCTGCAACCTCTTTCCCACAGAAGAGACGTAGCGAGTCTGTCATTGTTCTATCGTTATTTCCATGGCAGGTGCTCGTCTGAGCTCCATTCTCTGGTCCCCCCTCGCCAATCTTTTTCAAAAAACACCCGACTAGCTGAAACCACCGTCAATAATTTTCCCCACTCCCTATCTGTGCCTAAATCAAGACGTAGATACCATGAACAAAGCTTCTTTCTTAGAACTGCACGCCTGTGGAACTCTGTTCCGCTTGCCTGTTTCCCTCCCGACTTCAACCTGGATGTCTTCAAGTCCAACACAAACAAATTCCTGATGAACGGCTCCCCCCCCCCCCCCAAGTAATGACACCTTACCAATTCTCCAATACTATTGCTACACTATCCCTTTGATTACTTTACACACAATAACCCTTATCCCTGAGTGGCCATTGGGCCTTGATAAGTGGTGAACTCCATGTAAAAAAAAGAAAGTGGCATGGGTCTGCAAGGAATAATGATAAAATTCAGTTGTAAGTTGCATTCTTTATGAACAAAGCTTCTTTCTTAGAACTGCACGCCTGTGGAATTGTCTTCCGTTTTCCTGCTTTCCGGCTGACTACAATATGATTGTGTTCAAGTCTAAAGTAAATAAGTTCTTGATGAGCCGTTCCATATAAGTTATCAAATTTACCAAATTTTCATTACTAATGATTACTATATTGACCAATTTCTACTGTACACTCTTTAACCCTTATCCTTGAGTGGCCTCTGGGCCTTGATAATGTGGTGATGCCTTTGTAAAAAAAAAAAAAAAAGGTTCAATCCTTAGTGTAGGCAGCACTTAAAATACAGTTACGAATTACCTAGGACTTCTACTCTATCATGACTGGTAAGAGCTTCTTCAGGTGTATCTTCTCGAATTCTGGAATCTTTCTGTCAAACTTTGGAATCTGTACGGAATTTTGAGCAGAACCCTTTATTTTATCCTTGGGAGTATTTTGCTCTTGTTCCATCAGCCATGACCAGTTAGATGTCTCAAGTAATTTGCAGTTGTATTCAGAGTATTGCCTGCACTGGGTATTGAACCTTCAACGTTCAGAAGAGTATAATTTACAAATGAATTTTATCAAGTATTTTATCCACTATGCCACGGATCTGCAAGAGATAAAGTACTTGATAAAATTCAATTGTAAATTACACTCTTCTAGCGGTTGTAAGTTCAATCCTCAATGACGGTAACAAAAATACAATTGTAAATTACTTAGAATTTCTACCCAGTCATGGCTGATAGAACGAGAGCATGCTACCTCCATGGATTAAATAATGAATTCTGTTTGAAATTCTGAGTTCAACAGAAATATTCTTTTGAGTTCAATAGAGAGATTTCTGAGTTCAACAAGGTACACTTGAAGAAGGTCAGAGGCTACGTCGGCTGAAATATGTGAAAGTAACCCTCAAGATAACGGTAGTCCAAAGAATTGAATACGATAAGTTGACATGTCATAAAACAATTTGATCTGACATGTTGCTGACCACCATGTTGTCTTCTTCGTAGCTGGAGTCTGTTTTGGGATAAATGGACAATATAGAATATTTAAACTATTATTTTATGAACTCCATGCAAGCAGGAAACCATGATTTGCCAGTCAATAGGATCATCCGAAGTTCCTTGTACATTACACTGTTCATTAGCTTTTCTAGATGGCCACAAGAAAGTATGTTTCATATAGCCACTATTGCCTACTATTTTTTCTGCTCATTTTGAAGTCCCTTTTTTCTCCTTAACAGGCTTCATTTACTGTCCCCATAATTTTCTATCACTCGCATTTTTATTAGTTAAACCCAACTGTCTCGTATCTTCAGCCACCAACTGTTTCTGATTCCTTTAAGGTAAACCCACTATTGCAGACCACCTTTGAAGTCATCTTTTGCACAAGACCAAATAAATTTAACCTTTTACTTTGGATAACTTCCTCCACATTGTCCGAGCTAGAGAGAGAATCTATTTCAGAAATATCCAAATTAAAACTGCGGTTCATCAATCGCTTTGGATTTGGATTTCTTGTCTCCTTAACTTTCTAATATGAAAATGATATTTTCTGATCAGTTGTCTTTTAATGAGTGTTGCAGGAATGGTAATACTGTTGTTTACAACTGTATTTTTAACTGAATACGAGTTAGTCACATTCTTTCGAAACATCATTTCGTTATTTTAAAATGAAATGGAACCTGCTATGATGTTGATGTCTACTTTTGTTGCTGGTACAGAATATATACACATGCTGACAGCAAAGTAAAAATCACAACACAGTTGATCTACAAAAATATCTTATTTCACACCGATAAATCAGCTTTTCAGTGACAACTTATTCTGTGTTTCGACGTTTCAAAAAAGTACAAGATGTGCGTGGTTGTCGGATGTCAGGTGGTGAAAAAATGGTGATGCATGTGCAGCTCTCTCTCTCTCTCTCTCTCTCTCTCTCTCTCTCTGACCAACTGATTGTCTTCTTCTCAATGATGATTTTATTTATAAAAACATTCCCATCCTATTGGAATGCTTAATATTTCCGGTGTGTATTTTTCAAGCTTTTGACCGATATCTGCTCACATATTTCTGGATCAAATTATGAATTCCATTAGACGATGATGGAAAATTCCGCATTCTTCACATTTGAATCCGTGTGTGTCTGTCTGTGTGTGTGTGTGCGCGCGCAACCAATTGAATGTTTTTTCTTCCCGGGGTTGGCTTCCAATATCTAACAATACTAACACTTCAACATTTTTATATCTGACAGAAAGCAAAAAAAAAAAAAAATTTTTGTTTTAAATTTGCTTGAAAAGGCTTATAAGGCTGAAAGATTGCTTGTTCATATATTTTAAGATTAATAATTTATTTTAAAGAAACGAGAAAAACGTTTTTGGCTTTCATAAATTTCTAATAATAATAATAAATTAAAAAAAATAATAATAAAACAATATAAAAAAACATTTAACTTACTGCTATACAGCAGTAAGAGCTTTTGCATCATAAGGGATATTCACATTTTCTGATTCTATCACAATTTTAATATGAAAATGTATGCACAAATTATAAAAGTCACTTTTTTTCTTGACCCATGTATGTGCTGACTTTTCCAAAATAATTTTTTTTTTTTTTCAGCTTCCACGTCTTTTTGATGGCTGCCAGTTTTATTTCCATGGTACGTTTAATTACCCGACCCCCGAAAAGGAAGACATAATAGAATTAGTGAAATGTGGGGGTGGTCATGTGCTGGTTCGGGAACCTAAACTGCACAGTCTTGATCTTGCAAGCCTCACTGTGCCCTTTCATGCTCCAAACTCCGGCAGCGCAGAACTCCGCAGCTGTGGGCTGTTCATCATCCACGACAATAAGTCTGACTACCCACAGATTCGCCACAAGCACTTGTGCTCGGCCCCTGCTGCTTGGATTTTGGAATCTATCGCTCTGTTCAAGTTGTGCAAATTACCAAGTAAATGAGTCAACAATGTGTTTTTCTCAGCTAGAAATGTTACTTGAGTTGGCAGTTGCTTTGGAGAATAGGCAGTTACTTTGGAGGATAGTCAGTTATCGTAATCATAAAATGTGAAATGGTACCAGTGGTAAGTGATTTTTGCAAATTCAAAGAAAAAGAAGTTCCTCGACTCTGCCTCATTTGCCACTAAATTAAATTGAATATCATTCTCCTTGAACTCTGAACAGTGCTGAATTTAAACTGTCTAATTACATGATACTGCCTTTTAAAAAAGGTATGAACCCCAATTTTTTATGATGACTAAAATAGTGGTTTGTAATCAACTAATTGTATACAAGGTAGTGTTTCAACATTGAAAAGCTCAAAAGAAGGTTAATAAGCTGTAAAACAAACAACCTACAAACTGATCCCTGGACCAAGTTGTCATGGTGCCGTCTTGGTAAATCATTTTTCACGTCTCTCGGTCACTATTTTATACCTGTGTCTGCACAAACGTTGTTCCAGTCGTTTCTTGGATGCTGTTGGCTTTTATTTCATCATCTCATTCTTTTCTTGTAGAGAACATTTCACAAAATATTTGATTACATTTAGAAAAAAAAAAAATTTATCTGGAGGATGCATATATTTGCTACTTTATCATCCTCATCGTGTAACGGAGTAGTTTAACTTGTCATCTGGATAAATTATTTACCACTTCTCACCATTACAATTGTGGTTGCGTTTCTAAAAGTGTTGATCCAGTTAACTCCTGGATGTTTTATGATCATTTCTTTATTCATCTCGTTCAATTTCCACCCAGAATACATTTTATAAGTAATTATTAATATAAAATTTATTAAAAAAAAGCATAATATATTATCATTCCAAAACATCATCAGATTATTGACAGTTTTCGATCTGTTTTTGTATGTGTCTCTGCACACTCCTGGTAGAATAGTTGTTTTTTTTTTTTTATATAATACTTTCGGATTTTATGAACATGGGCGTACTATCTTTCTTATCATTAATTTGATGGCTAACATCTTGCAAATGTATATAAAAGAATCCATTAGTGATAATCATTTCAGCACCATTTTTTTTTTTTTTTTTTTATAACCTTGAACAAAACAAAATATACACTATTTTAATATGAAAAATGTAATTTATTGTAAACTGATTATACCTATCCAAAGTTGTCTGAGAGTTTATTTACTTTAATTTTTTTGACTTTGGCATTTTTTGTTTGTTTGTCTTTTAAATATTTTTTATTCCCATTAACGGAGGGGAAGTAACTCTGTATCGACAAATACAGTTATGTCTTTTTAAAAAATTTTTTTTTAAATAGTGGCGGTTTAAAATTAATTTGGATCCATAGAAAGTATTTTTCTTGTTGAAATTACATCCCATTCTCTTAATGTGCTGCAATGATCGACAAAAAAAGTTGACTTTGAGGGAAGAAAGCTGTCGATGACAAAAAGAACCAGTAAAAAGACTCTAGTTTACATTATATATTATATAAAATAGAAATTCAATTTATTTTCTTAAAATCAAAAAAACGTACGCAATGTATGGTTTACTCATTGGCATGATGGCTATTGTTGCGGAATATGTGTTTAATTACACCTTAATATAATTGAGAAAAGTATGAACGTACAATCTACATCCTCCCAGTTACAGGTAAAATATTGCCAAGCGTTTCATCATTCCAAAACAAAATTGAAGAGAGACCAAATCAAATCGACATTTTTGAAAAAGAAAATGATGCTCGATCTAAATTAATTCGAAGACACCTTGAAGACATTTTTAACAAAGTTTAGGATGTTTGTGCAAAAGAGTTGATTTTTGAAATCAATGCATTTCATTTAAAAACACAATTACCTACTTGAATGTCATATTAAAATTCATATAAATTTTGAAAATTACAAAAAAAATAATCCAGTAGAAAAATAATTAGAAATTGGTAGAAGTTCTGTAAATCTAGGGGAGGTAACTGCATTTTTTTTTTTTTTTTTTTTAAAAAACGTACTTATCTCCTGTTTCTGTAAAAATTCGCTATTTAAAACTAAAAAAAAAAAAAAAAAATATCAGAACATTCTTGTGGACGTTTTTTTTTTTTTTTTTTTTTTTTTTTTTTTTTTACAAAACGTACTTATCTCCTGTTTCTGTAAAAATTCGCTATTTAAAACTAAAAAAAAAAAAAAAATATCAGAACATTCTTGTGGACGTTTTTTTTTTTTTTTGTGAAATTTAGATCCAGTACATCTATATCATTTTAGTATAATTTTTGGGATGACACATAAGTATGTTAATGTTTTCACCTGAAATTCGTTTGTTTCCAAATTCACTGTTCTGCACAAGCAGCAAAGTTAGAATTTTAAGTATCTTGCGTGTTATGTGAGTTTGGTCTTAACACACTTTGCAACGTGTTTTTGAATTCATCAAAATTTGTCATGTTTTAATTTTAATATATAATTAAAAAAAAAATTTTAATAAAGTAATTCAAATTATTTTTGTTAAATGAAATTTTAATAAAATTGCAAATTTTATTTTCTGATTTTTGTGCAGCAAAATACTCATCTGTTGCCTTTTTTTATTTCACCTTTTTAATTTTTTTTTAAAATACTTATTTGACATTAACTGGGTGAATGTGGATATCCTCAAAAAAGGTTGTGACAAAGTTGATGACGATCCCAAAAAAATTTGTGCAAAGAACATTGCTATGCTGGACCAACCTCCTTTTCGTATATGATCTTGCTCTGTATTCTTCCAAGCTAAACAAGATCAAGTGAGCCATTTTAAAGGTGTGGAAACCAGTAAAATCATAACCTGACTGAGGATCATCCCAGCAGAATCCCTCATCTGTACATAGAAAAGTGAGCAAAAAAAAAAAAAAAAAAAAAATGGATGCTTAGGATATTTCTCCAATTTTACTACTGAGGTCAAGAGTTGACCTATTCATCACTTCCCACTTCTTTTTGGACAATTCCAAAGAAAATATTTTACACTTTGATCCTAGCCCTGTTTCCTAACTGTACTGATCTGCAAAAGTTTAAATGTAATGTGAACAGACATCTTGCTGCTTAACTCCCCTACATAGTAGCTCTTTCCATCCAAGTGGCACTGTGCCTTGTTTAGAGTGAAATAAGAGTAAAAAAAAAAGTTCAAATGAACCTTATTGTATAATACATATGGTCCCCAGCTTGACAACATTGCTCTTCCCATAGATTTCTTCTCTTCTCATTTTATCTCCCACACATTGACTCACAAGTATAAAAATAAAATCAAAACATTCAACAAATATCAGTTGCAGTGTGTGTGTGTGTGTGTGTGTGTGACACCATCAATGCTCTACATGCTAAGGTCCACATCTTTGTCTTTGGCCGAATCCTCTTTGTCGTCGATTGATTAGTTCATTTCCTTATCTGCTTAGAGTTGCATTCTACTGCGTCCAATTTGCAACTGTTCTCAACCATCTCAAACCAAAGACTCTGCAACCGTCCTAAAACTAACTCTAAATATATTTTCCTTTGTGTCTAGTCTTTTGTCTGCTACACCTTCATTAACAAATCCTACTCTAAATTTCCTTTGTGTGTCTTGATGAACAACTTTCTATAGCTTTGTTCTGCTGATTAATTTTTTTTTTTAAACACTTCCTAACACTTGAGACAGGGTGGGGTCAATGTTGATATAACGTGTATTTGGCATATGTTGGACAGCTTTAAGAAATTGACTTCTAAACTAACCTATCTTTGACTTTTTTTTTTTTTTTTTTTTCAAATCCATCCTTGGTACACATCTAACAAACCTTGTTAACTTTGTCTTCTACATCTACTCACCCAAGAAATCTCACTCAATGTGGCTATACCAACAAAATCTCCTGTTCTACACATATATACATCTGAGGTAATCAGATTTAAAACCCCATAAGAGCTAAGTTGAAAAGCTCTTGTTCCTAGCTGGGAAATTAACTAAATGAACTTAAGTTGTAAGAACCTGCACCAAGAAGTCATTGAGAACTCTAAGTTTATTAAAATAATTATTTTTGTTCACAAGAAATGCTTTGAGTTTTTTTTTTTTTTTTGAACTGTTGAATCAAAACACATTTTGTTAAAGCATTGATGCCAAGTTGCAGCTGAGAAGGTCAGCATACAAGCCATTCATCAGAGCATTTACGAAGGATGAACCTAACCCCGGCATCTGACGATGAACGGCCAAAGATAAGAGTTGCCACATAGACTTGGGTCATGCACGTTTTGTGTGTCCTGAGCAGCAGAGCGGTATTTTCTGGTGACCAGTGAGAGTCTAGTCACCCTTGAGGGGTCCACTACTAGACAATTAACAATGTAGCCCTGCTGGGTTGCATCTGTGGGCCAGAAGCGACGAACACGGCCAGGGGTACATCAGAAGTATTCTCCCGTGAATCAGGATCCAACGGATGCGGCTCGGAGGAGTTTAGGCTTATAGGTTAGTAATGACAAGTTTCCTCTTGCAGCAATACAATCTATTCCTTGTGCTCCAATGGTATCACGAAAACTTCTCTATAGTTTCGCCATCCAAAAACACATTTGCCACATCTAATTCATCTCTAGTGTTTTCCACACAAACTGGTTATCTCTCAACCTACATGTAATTCTACTGCACTTTTTATGTACGTAATATAAGTAGCACAAAAAAAATAAAGTTGTTCCCAATTTCATTTCCTCAAACTTCTATTTAACTGGTAGCATCTGTGGAAGATAAAATCATAAATGACCCTGGAGTAATACCAATTGATAGACATGCTTACAAAACTCAGTGATTCTGGGAAACATTTCTTAATGCTCAAAATTGCTGAAGTGTGGAACAAAATGTTTGCATCGGTTGTTGCCTGCCAAGACATTGGGTCTTTTTGAATCTTTATGCTTTCAGAAATTTGACAAAACTATTGTAAAACCATATCTTGCCTTACTTTGCAACATCGCCGATCCCAACATCATTAATGTGGTCTTCTCTTTCATCTTTTCTTCTCACCGTGTTGGCATCTCCCATATTCTAGTGTTTGCTGAAGGGGTGCACTATGGGTTCATAAGTCTAAAAATAAAATTACGCTCGCAAAATAAAAGAAAAAAAACTCCAACACATTCTACAAATATCAATTGCACTCTAAGTGTGTGTGACAAAATGTAGATGCGGACATTAACATGTAGAGGGTTGCCATTACATGTTAACGTCCACATATACATTTTGTTAAAGTCAGTTGATGTCGGCTCATCTGTACAAGCCATGACTTACATACAACTGTCAAACTGGAAATTCAAAACAGATCATACCTTGATTAACAATCCTATTTCAGATTACTTTGGTGAACAACTTCTCCATTGTTCTACTGATAAACCTATTCTTTTTTTTATCATCCCCACCCTCCTACTTTCTAACAATTGGGGAAAAGGGAGGAGATGTAGGTGGTATCGCACTACGTCGAATGCATAGACACACATTCATTTCCTTAACAATTGTTCATTCATCCTATGTATGTGACATGCACTTTTGATGGATTGTAGTGCACCTCCACAGTACTCTAATGATTGAATTTTTCTATGGAAAAGTTAAAATATTAATATCTGTTTTAACTAGTTCAAATTTTCTCCTTACTTGTGATCTCATTTGATCAATTAAATGTTAGATAGTATGGAAAGGGAGACAGATACTGATACAATTTTAAAAATGAGATCCACAGTTGAATTTTCACTTTGTGTCTTGCGGTATCTTCTGTCTTGTGTAGCTTTACGTAGAGTTGTGCAAGCCGTTTGAAAGGGGCATTGTAATTATTTTGGTTTATTTATTGAAATAAAAATAGCTTCAGACAAGGCATGAAGCCACTTGATGTAAGGAACTAAAAAGAAACAAAAGATTATTAATGCAAATATGCTTAGGTTATTGGTAGGAGGAAAACAGTCAGAATGTAGAAAATTCCACAAGTCTGCAGTTCTTTGAAAGAAGCTACTGCAATAGGAAGATGTATTAAAATGAGCTATCAAAACAAATAATTGGCAACTGCTAGATGAATGGTCTGTAATAAAGGAGGGAATAAATCTGACAATTCTGGGGAACATGGAATAATACCTGAGATTATAAATAAAAAGAGAGGGCTACAAGGAACATGGAATAATACCTGAGAGATGATGCAGAAAGAAAAAAATGGGTGGCACCAAATTAGATATGTTTTAGAACCCTAAAATTTGTTGAGATAGATAATAACCCCAGATGTAAGAAACCTAATTTGCTCACCTGCCATCCAAAATACACACCAATTTCCTAACAGGTCTACAGTTTTTTCTTCAAAATGGACATTACAAACCATTGTATCATCAAGAACTTGTTAAGAATTCTAATTTGAATTTAAAAATTAATTATATTTTGTTGCCATGGTGATAATTATTACAGCACAGTAAGTCGAGAACTTCTGCCATCACTAACCAGCAGAGCATTACCACTGTCAACCAAGTAAAGAGTCTATAGTAATGTGATTATTGATAGATGTGAAACCTGGCAAGTGAGAGTTGAGGACATGTGTTGAATTGAGAGAAATAGATGTGTCTTAGTTTTGTTTTATGGCATATCAACCCTTTTCATGCTATTTAATGCTGAATCCAGTAATTTTATAGTTTATTTATTCATGATGTTTGCTTTGGTTTGGTAGTTTTTGTTTTAGATTCTGTAAAACTCCATCAGGTATTACAAAAAGAAAGAAAAGAAAAAACAATACCATTAATTTTTTGGTCAGGAAGCCTGTATCTTCAGACAGGTATAATGGGAGTCTTAAAAACAGTCTTAGTTTTGATGAGCTCAGGAAGATTAAATCTAGACAGCATAGGCATATGTGTACAAAAAAAAAAACTTTGTTGGTCATCTATTATATAAAAGCAAAAATGTGTGTTAGTGTGTGCGCTCTTTTGTATCTCCGGCAAAGGCTTTGCAGGGGGGGGGGCACATCTCAAAACTTTTTATATACTCCCTAGATTATAATATCTGATTTGCGAACGGACGTTATGTCTATCTTTTATTTGAGACTTATATTATAAAATTCCCGCTATTTTGTCTTCTCGCATGTTTGTTCGTATAAATAAAGCAAAAGTATTTGAACAAATTGTGTTTCCCTGGCACTCTTCCCAGGGACGTCCAGAAAGCAATGAACTTTGATCAATGTGGGAAAAACCCATCATATCAGACAATTACTAATCATTTGGACAATCCCCTTTTTATCAGGAGCTACGCAGAAAGCTTAACTGGCTTGCAGCCAAAGTTAAGTGTGTGATGTTTATGCACCTGGGTGACCTCATTCACTTAACTTTTTAATTTCAACCATTCTCACTTCTGCCCTCTAAGCGTCGCGATAAGATATCACGTTTTCTTTCACTTTCTTTTCCCGTTCGTCTCCAGGCTTTGGATTCGAACCTACCTGCCTACTAACATTTTTTTTCTCCTACACACACATCTACAAACACCAGGGCACACCTGCTAGTCTATAATATAAATCTCACCTGTCTGTTTAAATGTATGTATGCTTGTATGTCTGCCTAAAACTTTTGACAGAGGCGAGGGATTTTCACAAGATTGGTATCGTTTTGAAGGTCAACCCTTCGGAAGACAAATATCGAAAAATTGACCAAAAATATTAATTCCTTCACCCTCAACTGGGCGCTTTTCTACAGGGAGGGGTCACTTTTTTTGCCGATATTTTCGAAAGTCATCTTTTCAATTGACTAGCCTTAATTTAAACTTTTGTCACTTCCGGTTTGGCTATGGACGCAACAGCAAAAACATCACTTTTTTTCACTTTTTTTTTTCCCCTCCTTTGCAGTATAGGTTTGAGCATGCCTGCCTACTACCACTTTTTTTTTTTTTGCTCAACACACATCTCCAAACACCCAGGTAACACCGGGCACCCAGGCTAGTGTTGAAAGAAAAGGTGAAAGTTCTTGGGTTAGTAAATGTAGAGGCAGGAAAACATGAGTTATAAAATTAAACTCCTAAGAAAAACCTGATCAGAGATAGGTTAGTTTGGAAGTTAATTTCTTAAAGCCGTTCAATGTATGCCAGGATGTATGTTGCAATATATTTTGCATAAATACATAGGATATAAATACAAAGATTTAGACAATTATTTTCATAATCAGAGGTGAAACGTACGAACCAATCGGATACCGGAATTGTTTTATATAATTTACTGAATTTCTTTAAATTCTTCCATCATAGCTTTTCATCATTCTTTACCTGAAATTCTTTACAATTTAAAGCTTCGGACTGGATTGATAATGCCAGTTTTCTTTTCTCCATCTTAGTTATTTCTTTTGCCATCCGTATTTTTGGGTCAGTTTTCTATTATAAAAGTTTCTCAGAATTACTCATCTGAGATAACTGGTCGTATTAGGCGACACAAATATTAGCCAAATGATACATTTTTTTTTTTAATTAAATGGACAAGTAAAAGCAAATGAAAATTATTAACTGATTTTATTTAAGTTGTGTTTAGTTGTAGATTAAAGATCCGTACGGAATGATCTTCACTGCAAGATGCAAATTGAAATGTTTCTTTATCCTCTTTGCAATTATCGCTTTCATCTTTGCCCAAAATTCCTGTTTGATGACGAAATAACAACCGCTTCACTGGGAGATGATGAGCAATACTGAGATTCTGTTAAGAAAAAAAAACTGTTAAAAGAATAAAATTGTCTGAGAACTTTAACAGCTGGTGTGTATGCGTTTCTCACTTGTACGTTATTTCATTTTTTTTTTTCACGGAAAGCACTTCAGACAAGGCTTGAAGCCACTTAATGTAAAGGAGCCATAAAAAAGAAAAAAATACCACTTTAGGGTTAAAAACATCAATAATAAATGCTATATGGATAGATTTGAACCCAGAAAATAGCAATTCCTTCATCTTTGTTTGAAACATCGCTTATGGAATGTGAGGACTAAAGGACAAAATAAGGAAAGTGAGTATTATGAGGCTGGCAAAAGTAACCTCAAAGATCACTTTCTATTTTCCTTTAAAACAAAAAAAAAAAATGTTGATTCATTTTAGTTTTTTGTTAATGAATCTTAGAAATTTGAGAGGAATTTAGAAGCATTAAAAATTTGAGAGGAATTTAGAAGCATTAAAAATGGTGAATAGTTGTGTAAATAAGCTTCACAAATCCTAACAAATGAAGTTTTGGGAATAATTAACATTCAATCATTTCTTAGCATTACCATGACAAACTTGATTATACTTTTATAACAATTTGCTCCAGTTATTTAATTACCAAATGATACTGTTATAATTAAATTTAACTTTAATATTTTTTTAAGGATAGTTTTTTTAATTTTGAGACATTCTCCTACAAATATTGATCAATAATTTTCGTAAATTTTTTAAAAATTCATCAGTTGTCTTTTTCTTGTTTAAGTAAACAGAGAAAGCTTAATTAATACTTCTACTTTGTCTAACTGGGATAAATTTCATTAAAAAATTTTTTTTAATAATTTTGTTCTAGCTGGGGATAGGGCATCCTACTGGATGCCAAACATTCATCTGATGGCTTATACATTCTAATAATTTCTTTAAGTACAATGGTTCACCGGGTATTTTTATCAAGTAGCTTGTTTTTTATTATTTTATTTGATGAGTTTGGTTGTTCCTATAATTACTGGAAATATGGAGATCTTCCTAAGATTCCAGTTTCTTTTCGTGTCATAGTAAAACTTTGATATTTTATCTTTTCCCTTTCAGCTCTGTTTTACTCAGCACCATTGGGGACACTAACTTCAACTAAGGTTGCTTCTTTCTCCTTTTTGTCTCATATTACTATGCCAGGTTTAATAGCTCCGTTTTCTGGTACTTAAGCTGTAGGAATTGCAAAGTCATTGTAGATGGTGTATGACTTACGACAGAAAAAAACAGTTGAAAATATGTTCCCAGGACTTGCTATATGATATTGATATTCAACTTTTTACAGATGGTCTAGTGGAGATATTTACACACCCCATCATGTTATATTGCATAGTAGCTGCTCCCCAGCAGAACCTTACAGCTAGATATCAGGTAGCTCACATGTATGCATATTAACATTGTTACAGTCGTGCTAAATAATTTTAAAAGTGAAAAGAACAGAATTATATAGAATATTATGAATGCTTATCTCCCTTTGCAACTTGGCAAACCCTGCAGTGCTTCTTAAGATGGGGTTGACAGATCAATTTAAAAAAAAACAAAAAAAAACAATATTACTTAATTGTCATATCGAAAATAGTAATATATTAAAAAAATTATGAAAATTCATCAAGTAGAACAAATGCTATTGTGTTTTTTAGTAAAAAAAAAAAGTCTATCATTATCGGCTAAAACAAAATGGTTGCGAAAAGGCAGATAAGTATTCCTCTGTATTCACAATCTTCAAGGTGTTAATATCTAGGGAAAATACCATTTCTCCCAATTTTCTGTAAAAAAAAAAAAACAAAAAAAAAAACGATTTGTTGACTATCTTAACAAGCACCAAACTTGAAATTAATAATAAATTTTATAATAAATAAAAAGGATACGTGTCTAAAATGGTCAGTTGTTGCCATTGGTCAGACGGTGAAGAGTGAGGTGACCATTTATACAAATGTAAAAATCCAGATTCCAAGCCAGCACCAACCAAATATCTGCAATTCAAAGAAAAGAAACAAGTTGTGGATGCTTTTTCAGAATTCAGCTTATATTAAAAAAATAAAAAGTAAAGAAAAATATGTACGTGCCCATGACGGTATTAAAATATGCTTCAAAGATATTTTAATACATGTAACTTTCATATTTATTATTACAGAGCCAATTCTCTATTGTATATTCTCTATTGAATATTATATCGCAGATGATATATAGTACTAATTTCAAAAGTTTAAAGTTTGGGTACCATCAGCTAGATCTGAAACCAAAACAATTAGCGTTCCAATCGCACTCCCTACTTTTTGAGCTATCGACAGATAAATAAAAAAGATTTAATATTAAACCAATTCAAGCTATGAATAATTTTGCGCTAAAAGTAATAAAAAATATGTCGACGAGTTGAAAATGAACATTTTACATTTCAACTTGCTGACATATTTCTGTACGCATTATTCATCCATCCAAACAAAGAGTTATAAACCATCCTTGGTGTATGATTACTATCCTCTGTTAATTTCAGTGCCGTGCGACCAGTAGTTCAAGAGTTTATCAGTTGAATATTTACAGATATACACACGCACACATCCATTTGTTTTATTTATAGATAAAATCAAGAGGAGTGATTGTTTCATGACACTATTTTGAAACCAATTCAGAATTGAATTTTGAAAGTCTCGACATAATTCAGAATTGTAAAATGTTTGTTGTAATGCTTACGAATTCCTATTAATCACTTAAAAATTATTTTATTCATAAAAATAGTACTTGATTAATTTACCTTTTGGAATACAATATTTTCTTTCCATCACTGGTAAAAAAATCATAAAGACTTTTTAATTATTTTTTAATAATGGGGGAATTCTGGAGAAGTACCAATTTGTATCACTGCCTACTATTCTCATCTTTGCTGTTATTTTCACATTTCAGTGTATGTAACCTCCGATACTTTTCTCTTTGAACTCGAAAGCATCTATAAGATTTCAAAGTAAACACCGGTAGATTCCCAGAAGAATTACCTATTGCAATAAAAATTTATCTGAAGAAGCTCAGAGTTCAACAACCAAAACAGAGAAAATGACAAAAAGGTTAAGTTTCTAAATTTTGGAGATGACGATTAGTTATTTGGATTATCTGGATTTTTTGGACTACTATTCTCATCTTAAGTGTCATACCATACATAAAGAGCTTGTTGAAAAAACTTCAAAGAATATATAATCTAAATGACATCAGGGCAATATTCAGAAGCGATTTGACTCTCTAAAAACAAAAATCATGACTATATGAGATCTCGTGTAAATGTGGAAAACTATACAAAAGTGAAACATGTCGTCTACTAAAAGTATGGTTAGAAGGACACTGAAAAGCTGTAATACGTGGAGAGATTGAAAAGTTTGGTATGGCTGACAATATCTGGAAGGAAAAGGGAAACCATCTACCATTATGGGATGAAGTAAGAATCATAGACAGAAGAACGTTGGAGAGTAAGACGACTCAAAGAAGCACATGTTGAGCAACAGTCAATTACTAAGTAGATCTAGTATATAATTTAACATATGGGAATTGTTAATTATAAATAATAGATAATATATAAGTAAAAAAAATAATCTATATCTATAAATATAAAAGCAAAAATGTATGTATGTTTGTATGTGTGCTCGTTTTTTCTGTATGTCTACAAAAGGCTTTTTTTCAGAGAAGCGGTCGGTCGCTTCACAACTTTTTAAAACTTTTTATATCACATATAAATCGTAATATCTCACAGTTAACAACGAAGCTCGCCTGTCTATTTAATTTGCTCGATTTCGGGAATATAAATATTCAACATTTGTTGCTCGCCGCATGTGGGTTAGTCTTTTTCCTATAACATCTTGGGAAAATAAAAATCCCGCAGTCAAACTTGACCTCATTAACTCATTAAAACGGGCACCTGCCAAATCCAAGTAATTGAATAAATTCAAACGTGTTTTCGTTAGCATCTCGCGGTGGGGCAATCGTTAACGTCGCACTTTCTTTTTTTTTTTCACGCTTTAATTTACAACTTTGCCTCAATGGTTCAGGTTCGATCCTCATACTTACTTTTTTTTTAATCCCCCTACTCCCGGAGTTTCCACACACACCTCCAAACACCCGGGCAATGCCGGGTACCCCTCGCTAGTCTATGATATAAATCTCACCTGTCTGTTTAAATGTATATATGTATGTTTGTATGTCTACCTAAAACTTTCAACAGAGATGAAGGATTTTCACGAGATCAGTATCGTTTTGAAGCTCAACCCTTCAGATAACAAATATCGAAAAATTGGCTAAAAACATTAATTCCTTCACCCTCAACTGGACACTTTTCTACAAGGAGGGGGGTCATTTTTTTTGTCAACCTTTTTGAAAGTCATACCCTCCGTTCGACTAACCCTAATTTAAACCTTTGCCACTTCTGGTTTTGTGACGTCACTTTTTTTTTCTTGTGTTCTTTTCCTCCTTCGCAGTACGGGTTCGAGCTTGCCTGTCTGCCTACTACCACTTTTTTTTTTGTGCTCAACACACACCTCCAAACACCCAGATAACGCCGGGTACTCATCTAGTATATATATATATATATATATATATATATGGCAAAATGGGTGCACGATGTCCGCGAAAGGCTATTTGCATCGGGGTTCTCGTGTCGGTTAGATTCTGGGAAAAGTGTTCTTATACGTCGTAGATCGTAATATCTCAAATTCGCAAATGGACATCATCTCTATCGTTTTTTTGATTGAGTTTTTAAAAATCGTCCCATTGTCTCGGTTGTTTGTCTTTTTTGTATAAATAAAGCTAAACTAATCGAAGGCTGGCACCAACTCCTGGCCTTTGCCCGGGTAGTATCTATTCTGTAATTGGTCCTTGGTTAATGTAGGGGAAACCCTTCATACTGAGACAATTACTATTTATTTGGATTCCGCCAGAGTGCCCTCTTTTTGGGTGGAGCTTGTTTTCCCCACACATTAAAAACGATGCTTCCGTGGGGAAACAAATGCATGAAACGTCAGAAAGTGGGAAACGTCAGAGAGGATGTCACCGGTGGTTGTGTGTCATATTGTTTCATTTATTCAATTAAACTTGTTTACTAAATGTTTTAATTCCTATAAAATTTGATTTTCTTCTACGTTTACCCCATTCAGTCATGTTTGCACTGGATTTCTTTTACTCTATACTGGCCAAGGTTTCATCAACATTTAATCTTGAGATGTTGGCACAGGATATCAAACCACCTGCGTTTCATTCATTGTCTTTCTATCTTGAATGCTGTTTTTGTCTATTTATTTACCTCCTCATAAAGGTAAAGTTTGACACAAGGTCAGTTTTTAATAAGGGGGGAAATCCAACCTCCTTAAAAAATGGGGCACTCTGGATTGTAACAAAAATAAAAATTGTCTTCGTCTAAAAAGATTTCTTCTTCACTGATTGAAAACAGAATAAACTAAGTGCAACACAAAAACAGATACTATACTTTGCTCCTAACCTAAAAACCAACAATGATGTTAATATCAGAAATATCTATTAATGGAAAATAAAAAATCTCAAAATAAAATGCTAAAGTCGTTTGTAAACTTTTCACATTTTCTCCAACCACTGCAGACTCCAAAACAAACTAATTATGTCTGATGGTTGGCTCAGGTAGAAAATATGGCTACTTGACATTGCCCAATTTGGTTGTTGTCCAGAATTCAAACTAATTAAAATAAAAAAATTTTTTTTTAAATACAGAAACATCTTTATAATGTACGAAGATGTCATATTCCAAAAATCACTTAAATTAATCTAGTTTTTATATATATAAAAAATCATATTTTTTTAATGATTCTTAACGATTTTAATAGTAAATTGTATCCATTACAAGGCTGATTTTTATATCAGTAATTCAAATTTAGTTGTCTCTTTATTAAAAACAACATGGCAGATCAAAACAAACTTTTGCTCACTCATGAAATTTTATTTTTTTTTTAGTTAAAAAATCCTACTTGGTCAACTTACATAATTTTGGGAATATGACATTTTTATGATGAGTATGTACATCATAAAAATTTTTCTGTATTTTTGTCTTTTTAAATAGGTTGAATTTTGGACACGCACCCTCAATTCAATTCAGAATATGCAAAACGAGTTAACTTTAATTCCATTTTTAAAATACTGAATGATACGTCTTAAAACAGGTTTTCAATTTGACAATATCTGGGGGAGGGGGGGGGCTATATTATGTACATTTTTAGACTTATTCCCATCATCGTTTCAGTCACTGTACTTTCTAGTTTTACTCTGGTACCATTTTGCGAAAAATCAGTCGTGTCTTTCAATACACAGTATCAACACTTGTTACATGAATGACCCGGTCTAAGCTGGGTTGACATGCTAGTATATATATGTGTATAGGTGTATATACATATATGTATGTTCATGAATTAAAATGAGGCACGCGTCTGCGGATGAAATGTCAGAAATTGACAAGCTAAACGGGAATTGTTTCAATACTTCTCACAAATATAAACAAACCTTGTTATTGTTATGAAAAATGTAACAGAAAGGAATCTGGTTATGTGGATGTTTTGAAAAGATTGACAGGAAAAATTCACAGAAGGAAAAAGATTGCAGTTGGAGATCTGATTGTCAACTGAGTGGACGCCACGATAATTCTCTCTGTCGCTCCTCCACTCTTTCTCTCTATCTACCATAAGCAAGAACAACAGGAGAAATAAAAAACGGACTGTTGCTTACACCAATGGTTGTTGTGTTTTGAATTCTTAAAAATGTCTTATAATATAACACACTTGTCATATGATCAATTAACAATATCATTTTGTGAAAGTACACATGACCTTGAATATTGAACTCCAGCAAATTAGAAATTGAAATTACACAAGGGTTAACAGGTTAGTAAGAATCAAACACAAAGAAAACTTACCGCTGACAAGACGTTAACGATGGAGCCATGTCTATTGCTGTCACTGAACCATCAAGGACTAAACTTGAAATATTTTGCGGTGAAGAATCATCTTCTTCACTTGGAGAATTCCATGCAACAACCTAGAAATAAACAAAAGATGTTGATCAAAGATGAGATTTTTTTTTATGTGATGTTCACGTGAACATCACCTATTTTTTAGGTACGTGCAAAATGAATGCCGTGGCTCCAAATGTATTTTGACCCCTCCCTTTACTTAAAAATTTACCAAAAATCAGAAAATTAGCAAATTTTAATGAAATTTTCAGTACTTATCAAATAATCATGGAATATAATGAACCCATTATTTTTAACAAATAATCTTAAATGGAAATGTATTATTTTGTTTAAACAAAAAAAAACCTTTACTGAAGTTATGGTTTTCAGTAGTAAGAAAAAAAAAAAAATTTATTTTTGCTTTTTTTATGAAAATAAAGCACCAGAAATTGTAATAATGAAAAGAAAAATAATTTTTTTCAGGAACATTAAAAAAGGTTACATTGTACGTATCCGTTTTTGAAGACCTCAAAAAGAAAAAAAAAAATTTAATTTAATTTGATCAAATAGTTTTTATTTTACATGTTTTTATGAGAGCACGTTTAAGTCAGCCATTATGAAATTTGTTGAACATGCCATGGGGAGATAACTCCAGTTAAAGCGCCAACACTCCCTCACCATCTTTAATTCTAGCTTTTCTTCCTAAAAGTGAAACCTTTTGCTCGGTATCATAAATTGTTTTTTCGCTGTAAAATAAAAACTACTTGATGAAATTAAGTGAAAGTTTTTTTTTGAGAACTTCATTCCATAACGAATATGTACAATATAACCTTTTCTCCAATATTTTCATTTTTTTTAATGTCTTGATTAAACTGTACAAGTACCCCCCCCCTTTTTTTTTTTTTTTTAATGAAGGTTGGTCAAAAAACGTCCAAAGAAATAAAATGTTTATAATTTTCAATCTCAACATAAAATTCGGTGAATATTTAGAATTACACTTATTAAAAAAATACAAAAAAAACTTTATTATGTACATACTCATCACAGCACAAAGATGTCATATTCCAAAATTCACGTGGATTTGGCTAGTAACTTTTCTATTTGGTTAGTAAACAAAAATATTTAGTTGTCAAAGATCAACTTAAGATAAATTTATCCATAGAGCCCTGATATATATAGACACAATGAAAGGAGGGAAAATGAGTGGAATTAATTATTTTTTTATTTAAGAATTTTCAAAATACTTACTTTCTTATCCCTTGATGCAGTCAGAAAATATTTATCGTCATGCGACCAACAACACGCCCAAATTACTCGCGAATGGGAAGTTGTTTTTCTATTCACACTTGCAATCAGCTCGAAAGGAACGTCTGAAATTCAAGCAATTTATGTTTTATTGGGAAACAAAAAAAATCTCACACACAGGCAGAAAAAAGAATGACACCTATAAGCATATTGTGCAATAACTATAGTATTTTATCTTTTTTTACTTTAGGGTGGCAAAATAAGGGAAATAATTCATTTAACCTTATTTTCAGATATTTTTTTCAACAATTTGTTTTAGTTTTAAGTAACAACAATGGGAAGAAGAAAAATTTATTTTCAATGGATGGTTTCCTAGTGATAATTTTGAATTTCATCGAATGTGCGCCATGTTTTTAAACTCTGTGTAGTGAATTCAAGATGATGGGCAAGTTTTCCTATTCACTCATATTTTTTTCTGCATCAAGCCATAGTTTCAGTCAACGCCCACAAAAATTGTGCTTCCGCTCCATGGAACAACCTACCAGAAGGGGATGTGATGATGACTACCATATCCATATTAAAGCAGTCTGGGACAAACATTTAGACTAAATAATTTCCGTTTAATTTGATTTCTATTTTTAAAAGATAGAAATGAAGAGGACATTTTTTTTTATTTAAAAAAGTCCAGTTGAAATCTTTAAATTTTCATCAAAGTGAATGCATGGTCCACAATAATTTCAATCAAAGTGAGTACATGGTCCACAATAATTTCAATCAAAGTGAGTACATGGTCCACAATAATTTCAATCAAAGTGAGTACATGGTCCACAATAATTTCAATCAAAGTGAGTACATGGTCCACAATAATTTCAATCAAAGTGAGTACATGGTCCACAATAATTTCAATCAAAGTGAGTACATGGTCCACAATAATTTCAATCAAAGTGAGTACATGGTCCACAATAATTTCAATCAAAGTGAGTACATGGTCCACAATAATTTCAATCAAAGTGAGTACATGGTCCACAATAATTTCAATCAAAGTGAGTACATGGTCCACAATAATTTCAATCAAAGTGAGTACATGGTCCACAGTAATTTCAATCAAAGTGAGTACATGGTCCACAGTAATTTCAATCAAAGTGAGTACATGGTCCACAATAATTTCAATCAAAGTGAGTACATGGTCCACAGTAATTTCAATCAAAGTGAGTACATGGTCCACAATAATTTCAATCAAAGTGAGTACATGGTCCACAATAATTTCAATCAAAGTGAGTACATGGTCCACAGTAATTTCAATCAAAGTGAGTACATGGTCCACAATAATTTCAATCAAAGTGAGTACATGGTCCACAATAATTTCAATCAAAGTGAGTACATGGTCCACAATAATTTCAATCAAAGTGAGTACATGGTCCACAATAATTTCAATCAAAGTGAGTACATGGTCCACAATAATTTCAATCAAAGTGAGTACATGGTCCACAATAATTTCAATCAAAGTGAGTACATGGTCCACAATAATTTCAATCAAAGTGAGTACATGGTCCACAATAATTTCAATCAAAGTGAGTACATGGTCCACAATAATTTCAATCAAAGTGAGTACATGGTCCACAATAATTTCAATCAAAGTGAGTACATGGTCCACAATAATTTCAATCAAAGTGAGTACATGGTCCACAATAATTTCAATCAAAGTGAGTACATGGTCCACAATAATTTCAATCAAAGTGAGTACATGGTCCACAGTAATTTCAATCAAAGTGAGTACATGGTCCACAATAATTTCAATCAAAGTGAGTACATGGTCCACAATAATTTCAATCAAAGTGAGTACATGGTCCACAATAATTTCAATCAAAATGAGTACATGGTCCACAATAATTTCAATCAAAGTGAGTACATGGTCCACAATAATTTCAGTAGTGGTAGAAGAATGTCTATATTCTGACATTTTTTTACGTATTAAAAAAAAAGTTAAATTCTAACCGCCAATGGAACTGCATTTTTAATATTTTTTTCTTAATTTAATTTATTTTTTTATTTTCATTTAAATATAAAACAAAGTAATCTTCGTTATTTTTGTAAATAAAAATTCAAAAGAATCTTTAAAATAATCTAGACTACCTGTAACTCATTGCGTCAATATATGTTACAGCTATGGAATAGTGAGTATACAGAATTAATGTATAAACGTGATACATGTGACGGAAAGAAAATATTGTTAACAATTACGTAAATGGATCAAGATTCTGTGGTACCAGTCTTGAAGAATTCTGGTAAAAGAACTGACCCACTAAATTATCGCCCCATTAGCCTCCTTCCGCTTTTCACCAAAATATTTGAGACCTTAGTTAATCAAGTCCTAGTCCAACACCTAACAGCTGCTAAACTCCTGACCGACAAACAATATGGATTCAAGCAAGCTCGTTCAACTCATTAGAAGCAATGGAAAAAGTGATTTCTGTGCGCAATGGCAGAAGCACATTCTGGAAAGAACCACGGCTGGCTGTTAGGTTTTTGCTGGAACTTCTTTGGGGGTATGAAACTGTGTATACCTACAGTTAACCATTCCGTCAGTCTGATACTATAGAGGACAAATCCTTTTTAAACATGGCATGCAGAGGCAGGTCTGATATAAATGTACGGAAGCTATCCCAGTCAGCCATAGAATATCGATATACTGTACGATGGAAATTTATGTCTGAGGACCTATTACATTTTGTTTTATATCTTGATTGATACAACAGATGTGTCAGAAGATCCCAGTGGGGACTGAACGGAAGATGAGCACACAGCTCAGGGCAAGTTGTGAGAAAGAGGTCTAGGAGACTTGCATACTGACCGTCAGTGTCGCGAACGCGGGTGGGTTCTTGGACAATCTGAGTGAGGTCATAAGCAATACTTACACCTGAAAGTATCCTGTACCTCTACAGGCCACCATTCGCCCATGTATGGAGTACTGTTGTCACATTTGAGCTGGTGCATCTGCTGCTGGTCTCTCACTCCTGGACAGGGTTCAAAAGAGAGTCGCCAACCTGATAGGTCCTGAACTGTCATCTCTGTTCCATCGACGAAATGTTGCATCCCTCTACCTGTTCTAGAATGTTGAATGCTCTGACGAACTGCAAGCACTTGTACCTCCTCTATGTGACTATCCCTGACAAGCAACCAAGTCCCACCCCTTTACAGTAGAGATTCCTAGGTGTAAGAAAGCCTTTTACTCCAATAGTTTCTTCCCCAAAACTGCAAGTCTTTGGAACTCCATTCCGGAATTCTGCTTTCCCAACTGTTTTGATATGCAGAAGTTCAAATGTAATGTGAACAAACATCTTTCTACTCATCTCCCTTCATAATATCCCTGCAAATTATGTCCCCGATAGTAGCCCCCTACTTCAAAGTGGCACTGTGCCTTGTTTGGGGTGAAAATTGAATTTAAAAAAAAAAAAAAAAAAAAAGAATACAGATTTTTGTTACATAACAGAAACATTCGTGTGAAAGTATATTTAAATAAAAAAAATATAGATTTCTCTGAGTTGTTTCAACATTAAATCTAATTATAGCCTCAGCATATTTGTGTGTTGTGTTTGCTCGATTTCATATATATATATATATATATATATATATATATAAAATGGAAAATTATTAATAGACAAATGTTTTGTTTTATTATTATAAGGTACAGCAAACTAAGTATTATGGTATCCGTTCAATGCACAGTTAGGAATTAATACAGATTACCAGATTATTCTATAAGTATGACATAAAGCACTTATCATAAGTCAGGGGCTATAACGTTTCCCTATTTTTAAGTTTATTGTTTGCATAATCTTCAAAGCATAAATAAACATTTGCAATTAATTTTAATGTCTTTAAACTGCCAATGATGAATCTAATGCAATAAAAAAGACTTAAAATAGTTTAAATCATAAAAACTAAAGCAAATATGTAGAAAAGTAACTGCTATTATGTTTGGTTACAGTGAGATATTCACTTTTAAAATTAAAGGGAACTAAAATAGAAGTTACCGGTTAAATGGTTTTAATTTTTTCTTAACCAACCGGTTAACTATGTATGAGATGTCACTCATTTATAGAGGAGAGAAATGTCACAGACAAAAGTAAATATGGATGTGTAAATTAATTTCCTGGTATTTAAAAAAATAAGGAGCAAGTTTTTTTTCCTTTTCAATTTTCATCAGCCTCTTACCTGCATTTTCTGTCCGCTTGTATAATGTCCACGTTCGATCCCGGGACACAGCGAGCAGATATTGTCCATCATGAGAAAATGCCAACTGAGTTACGGTCAAGGAAGCACCAGTCAGCTGCCCCAACTGAGTCCATTGCTGACAATCCCAGAGAATGATGCCAGCATAATCAATTTTGCTAGCCTGAACGCAAAGAAAATATGAGGAACAATTCAATTCACACAGAATATTGTTTTTTATACATTTTTTATGCATATTTGAAGACTTGTATTATTGTTGCACTATGTATTATTTTTTATCTGCATCTACATTATTCATGTTTGTCTGTGTTTCTTTGTGCATGTTATTCTTTTGTGCGTGTGTGTGTGTTATCATGGTGGCCTCTTTTAAATAGTCTAGTGGAGGTTTATTAGTTTTCCTATCATGCATGTGTACGCATCGTTTCAAGTATTTAGACAGTTTATATACACATTTATACAATTGGTGTGCATATGCACAATCAGGTATTCTTCGACCTTTCTAGTTGTGTTCTAAGCGTATGTGTGTCGGTAAGATGCATTTATATATGTGTATTTATGTTGAGAAATCATACCTTATTTTCTGCAGCTTTCAGCTTCATCTTCCGTTCGTCCATTGGTCTCAGTCCTGCAGGAGTAGCATCCATGTGGAACTACGCAACAAACGCATTGTTTCGGTATAATACTTCATTTTTATTCAGACCAAATGCAGCTGATAAAGAAGTTGCTTACTGCTGACCCAAAGTTCTAGTTTTAAACTTGAGTCGACCAGTTTGATTTGATTTCATTCGACTCCTTGATCTCGTCTGCACTAGAAAGCTTGTTTAACCTGTCGGCTTGCTTTTAATTACATTGTTTTCATAATAGCAGGAATATTATTTGCTTTTACATTTTCTACAATGAATACATTTATCATGACTATAAAGGCTAAATTTAGAGATAGAACTATTTTCTAAAAGTACTTGAGCTTTCGTCTACATCATCATCATCATATTTGGTTTAACGTCTGCTTTACATCACATCATTATCATCATATTTGCTTTAACGTCTGCTTTGGATTATTCTGACAGTTGTTCTTATCTTGAGTCTTATTTTCAATGTTTCAGTCTCCGACCTTTTTCAGGTGTATCTTGTCAAACTTGGGAATCTATCAAACTCACAGTATGTATTAATATCCTTGAATGTCTAACGTCTCTCTGTACAAACTAAACTGAATATAATGAACCCATTTTTTTTTTTTAAATCTTAGTGAAAATTTATTATTTTATGTAAACGAAAAACATCTTTACTAAAATTATGGTTTTAAAAAACTAAAAAACTAAAAAATAAAAAAATGTATTGTAAAAAAAAATTTTTTTTTAAATGTATTGTAGATATTAAAATTTAGCAGGTTGTTTGATAGAGCATAAAAATGAACAGAGAATGTTGCCTTAATGTTATATCTTTTGTGGGTGCCCTCAGAGACCACACCTTAGTGCTGGTGTAAGAATCATTTTTGTGTATATGCAGATCTGTCCTTACATACATAACGCACCCTGGAGATATAAAAGGCAGGGTAGCTCTGCTGGTAAATTGTAATTAAGTAAAAAAAATATTTTTAAATGTTGGACGGAAATTCAATCATTTTTTTTCTACCTAACAAAATCAATAAACCCAAAAGATTAATTTTTCTTTTTATTGTAATTTAAAAAATTTTCGTGGTGATTTATTGCAAGTAATTATTTAAACATATTTATCTTTATTCTTTACATAAAAAAAGAATCTTTAAATTACAGTGATTGACATTTTGAATATTTATACATTTTTAAAATTTCACAGCGAAAATATGAAAGGGGGGGATAACTGCGTTTAAAGATCAAAAGGGAAATTACTCCAATTGACTTGGAGTAGAAAAGGACAAAAAACAGAATTTTAGGGGGGAAAAAATGGTCTAAATCACTATTAATAAAATTGTGAAACCACTTCCCATGTGTCTGTGTTTCTCGCCACTACATGATTAACACATTTTATTTACTAAAATCAAAAACAAAATACTAAAACGAACATTTTAAAAATCCCATTAAAGAAAATTAGCTCAACAATGAAATAAAGCGAGGTAAACAGTTAATTACTATATAGTAAATAAACAAACTGGATTTGTAACAACATTCACTGTAAGTCGATTGAGAATGCTGCCTTCTTTCTATTCAGCTCTTCATGTTAGACCGTATCAAAGGCTTTGGATATATCGATGGTTACAGCTTTAACTTCCCCTACCACATCCAGCAAGTGGTATATGTGTTCAAAGATGGCCATTAAAATACTATAAGAGAATTGAAAGACCCATCAGCATTCTCCAGAAACGGCACCTGAAGCAATTAACCTGAAACTAATCACTTCTGAAAGAGAAGGTAAAGCCTGGGAGGGTGGATATCCTATTATTGAACAGAATCATATCTAAGGCAGATAGCAATAAATTCACTGTCAGACTGATTGCTGAGGACGTATCTTTGAACAGTATGAACATTTTAGTTTGTTAAAACTGGAGCACGTGAAGAAAACAAAAAAGAAAAACAACAAATCCACTCACTTTGCATGCGGAAGCAAGAAATTGTCCTCGAGGGTCGCTGGCCACAGAGAAAACTTCATATCCATGTCCATAGAGTTTTTGGGTTTCAGGCCATAAACTATTCTGAAGTAAATGCTCTTCGGTTGGTGGCTCTGGAAAAGAAATTAGAAGTTCTAAAACATTTTTCAAACAAATATAGAAATCTTTCTTTCTAGCTTTGAGAAAGTACAAAATCAAATTCGTAATCTAGTGGGGAATAATCTTTTTGGTTTCGTACAACTTCTGCACAGAAGGAACTTTACTACTCTCTCTCTCTCTCTGCTCAACTAATCTCTGGTTCCTTCTTGTAAGACATTCACAGCAAGAACTCATCTTACTACCACCAACAAAAAAGAACTTTTGTTTCCTCCTTTGTATGTCTAAAATGAAATGGAACTTGTATAAAAAGAGTTTCTTTCAAGAACTTATCTATGGAACACATTACCATAGGACTGCTTCCCTTCAAACTACAACATGATCATCTTCAAATTTGATGTCAACAAACTTTCCTCATAAGTATTCAAATTTTGTTCATTTCATTTATTTTGAATCCTCTTATAGCATTTTAACAGTCATCTCTGAACACATATACCATGCACTGAATAAAGCAGGGGAAGCTAGTGCGGTAGCCCTTGATATATTCAAAGCCTTTGACAAGGTCTAGCATGAAGGGCTGCTCATGAAAATTAAATCATACTGAAAGAATGCTAAATATAATTAGATCCTTTCTAGACAAGAGAAAAATTTAGGTTGTCCTTTACGTCATACATCTAAACAGGATATCAATGCAGACGTGCTCTAGGGGTTGTTCCTTGGACTTTTAATATTCCTGATATTCATAAAGGACTTCCCTGATAAGATTGTGTCTGAGATAGCCTCTTACGTTTCAAGTGGCAATAATAGCATTTCTTTTAGTCTGTCTCACTCATGTTCGGTATAGCATTGTTCTCTATAAAAGTGAAGATTAAATGTTTGGGGTAAAAAAAAAAAAAAAAAAAAGAGTAAAAAGTAATTGTCATTATTCAACTGGTTCATCTCATTAAAATTTATCCTCGAGTGGGTTATTGCCTCGATAAGTAGCGACTCATTAACAAATATTTGAAAACTTCTCAACATCAAAAAAATAAGACAATTTAAAACATCATGAATCAATTTACTGAATTTGAATGAAATTTTGTTGGGTTTTGACAAACATGCCCATTCAATCAGAACTTTTAGCAAGAAAAATGCTATTCCAAACTTGAGTATAACAGAGTGATGAAAAGGGTAGGAATTGGATTACTTAGGAGGACAGTACAACAATTGTATTTTTACATTCGACTTGAAGATATGTTGCACTCAGCAGGGAAGCATTTCGTGGTATTGTGTTTCACAAATGCAAATTTCTTGAACTTCGTATATGTGAAGTTCTTTTCGTCATAGAAGTTCTGTTTGATTTTAGGTACACAGAGGGAAAAAAAAAAGAAGTGCTTTATAGTGGTGGTAGGGGGACAAGTACTTGCCATGAAGATTTTACCGAGGAGGAGGGGGTGGCATACATCGTAACTTAGAACAGTTAATGGTAGAGTAAGAAGAAAACTAGCAACGTTTTTTGTGAGAAAGAGATTCTATGGAGGCGAAGAGAACATTCACAACGAAGCCATAATTCGTCCACGCAGAGAGTATTGTTGCCAAATAGACAGGGTGACAAAAAACGAGCCTCAAATCTAATATACCTCACACTGTAAGCCAAGCTCACATCTCTATCCCATAGCCTCTTACGTTTCAAGTCGCAATATGCCTTGTTTAGGGTGAAACTGAAAATGTATTCATCTCATTAAAATTTATCCTCAAGTGGGTTTTCGCCTTGATAAGTAATGACTCATTAATAAATATTTAAAAACTTTTCGCCATACAAAAATAAGACAATTTTAAAAAATCATGAGTCAATAAAATTTACTGAACTCAAATGAAAAAAACAAAAATTACATGAATGTAACAGATTCCCTTTTCAATACTTTCAACTGATTTTCCAGTTTTAAATATTTTCATTAACTTCAACATAATTAAATTTAGATACGGCACCAGGATTTATTTTTTTATTCTTTTGGAATTCAATTCTGTTTGTTTTTGAGAGATATGTTCATTCAATCTGCACTTTTATTGAGAAAAATGCTATTCCAAACACGAGTGTGACAGACTAAAAGAAATGCCATTATTTTAGCATAACAAACTAACATGAATCCAATTTCAAACAAAACATGACAAACCAAACAAAGTTCTATTTCAAACGAAATCATGACAGACCAACAAACAATGTTTGCAAAAAATATGCCTGAACACATTAAAAAAAAAAAAAAATAATTAAATGAAACTAACCATGAAGTGAAAGAGAGGCAAAATAAACTTCCGGGTAAAGTTCGTTTGGATGCGGTTGAATTTTTTTTTCTTCATCATCCTCATTAATTGCCTCATCTTGGTAGACCGCTTTGTTAGATAAGCCAAGGGCAGGGACGCTGGCGCCTTCAGGGACAGATGAGAATTCCTTTAAAAAGAAATAAAATCAAAATAATTTTAGAAATAAGAATGCTGCGCTTCAAATGAGTTTTGGATCTACATCAATGTTAGAGATGTCTGTGTCTCTCTGTATATCCACAAATCTTAGGCTATAAGACCAAGAAATATGCAATTAATAAGAATATATTATTTTTCTAATGAAAATGTATATATATAAGTAATATAAAAACATATATAAAAGTACTATAAATAATCTATATATATAAAAGAAAATGTATGTATGTTTGTATGTGTTCGCTTTTTCTGTATGTCAACAAAAGGCTTTTTTCAGAGAAGCAGTCGGTCGCTTCACAACTTTTTAAAACTTTTTATATCACATATAAATCGTAATATCTCACAGTTAATAACGAAGCTCACCTGTCTATTTAATTTGCTCGATTTCGGGAAGATAAATATTCAACATTTGTCGCTCGCCGCATGTGGGTTAGTCTTTTTCCTATAACATCTTGGGGGGAAAAAAAAAAGCGTAGCAGTAAATGAATACTATCCCGCAGTCAAACTTGACCTCATTAACTTATTAAAATGGGCACCTGCTAAATCCAAGTAATTAAATAAATTCAAACGTGTTTCCGTTAGCATGTCGCGGTGGGGCAATCATTAACGTCACACTTTTTTTTTTCATACTTTAATTTACAACTTTGCCTTAACAGTTCGGGTTCGATCCTCATACTTACTTTTTTTTTTTTTAACCCCCCCCTCCCCCCAGAGTTTCCACACACACACACACACCTCAAAACACCTGGGCAACGCTGGGTACTCCTCGCTAGTCGATATATATAAAAGGCAAATGCGGCGCGCATTTTTGTATCTCTCGAAAAGGCTTTTTTCGCCGACGGTCCCGGGGTCGTTACTATCACTTAGAAGTGTTTATATACCCCATAGATAATAATATCTATTATTTAGGAACCCAGGTCGCGTCTAGATTTATTTATGTCGATTTTTACAAAATTCTTGCTATTTCAGCCCGTCTTGTGTTCGTTCAGCTTTTTTGTATAAAACCAAAACTAATTAATTCAAAGCTAAGAATTGTTCCCGGCAATCGCACTGGGGGGAACGTCCAGTAGCAATCAGTTTTGATCAATGTGGGGGCAAACTCCTTATATCAGAAAATTGCTATTCAATCTGGATAATCCTCGTTTTATGGGGAGCTGCCCCCCCCCCCATCACCACCGCGAACATCTTGGAGAAACAACGAGCCAAAGTTTGGTAAACCAACCCAAAAGCTGCCCGGCAGTAAAAGTTAACTCTGCTACTTCTATTTGACCTCAATAATGAGGTCAAATAGAAGTAGCAGAGTTAACTTTTATCGCGGGCATGTGTCAATTCTGTTTTTAATACTTAAATAAATAAATTCAAACGTGTTTCAGTTGCTCTTTGTTGGCCGAGCGGGTAACGTGTCAGGTTTTTGCACACTTTCTTTTCCACCTTCACCTCAAGATTTCGGATTCGATCCTAACTACTTACCAAAACTGTTTTTAACCCCCCCCCCCCCAACACAAACACCCGGGCAACGATTTTTTTAAAGAAGTTTTAACATTGTTTTTTTTTTTTTTTATATATATGTTTTGATTCCCTCTCCCCGCCCAACACGCACACCTCTAAACACCTGGGCAACGTCGGGTACCCCCACTAGTCTATAATATAAATCTCACCTGTCTGTTTAAATGCATGTAGGTATGTATATTTGTATGTCTGCCTAAAACTTTTGACAGAGGCGATGGATTTTCACAAGATTAGTATTGTTTTGAAGTTTGACCCTTTGGATGACAAATATCGAAAAATTGGCTAAAAATATTAATTCACCCTCAACTGGGCACTTTTCTACAAGGAGGGGTCCGTTTTTTTTTTCACCGATATTTGCAAAAGTCATCCCTTCTTTTTGATTGACTAGTCTTAATTTAAACCTTCACCACTTCCGGTTTGGCTATGGATGCAACAGCAAAGACATCACATTTTTTGTTTTTATGTTCTTTTCCTCCTTCACAGTACAGGTTTGAGTCTGCCTGCCTACTACCACTTTTTTTTTTTTTTGCTCAACACACATCTCCAAACACCCGGGCAATGCCGAGCACCCAGGCTAGTAATAATCTAAAATACAGAGGATGTCATCTTCATTGCAACCTCAGAATTAATGAAATTAAAACCAGAATGACAAAATTTTAAATCTGAAATAACCCACCCAGCTCCCCAGAAAAAAGGGTAATTTGAATTGTGACAAAAAACAAAAAACAAAAAAAAAAAACAATATATACAGCACAAAACAATGCGTACATTTTTATCAATTTAATATTTTAAATGAGAAGTGCAAAAAGATATTCAGAGAGGAAGGTATGGTAATTAAAGGAAATGCAAAAGGGATCTTTCTCACTAGAAGATAATCAGATATCAAGTCTTCAAACTGGCATCAAAATATATGTTTTGTATTCAGACTGAGGCAATTTTTATTTTTGTTCCAATTCAGAGTAATTCTATTTTAGAAACAGAGTTTATATATACATGTTACATAAACCAGTTTATATATACATGTTGCATAAACCAGTTTATATATACATGTTGCATAAACCAGTTTATATATACATGTTGCATAAACCAGTTTATATATACATGTTGCATAAACCAGTTTATATATACATGTTGCATAAACCAGTTTATATATACATGTTGCATAAACCAGTTTATATATACATGTTGCATAAACCAGTTTATATATACATGTTGCATAAACCAGTTTATATATACATGTTGCATAAACAAGTTTATATATACATGTTGCATAAACAAGTTTATATATACATGTTGCATAAACAAGTTTATATATATACATGTTGCATAAACAAGTTTATATATATACATGTTGCATAAACAAGTTTATATATATACATGTTGCATAAACAAGTTTATATATATACATGTTACATAAACCAGTTTATATATACATGTTACATAAACCAGTTTATATATACATGTTACATAAACAAGTTTATATATACATGTTACATAAACAAGTTTATATATACATGTTACATAAACAAGTTTATATATACATGTTGCATAAACAAGTTTATATATACATGTTGCATAAACAAGTTTATATATACATGTTACATAAACCAGTTTATATATACATGTTACATAAACCAGTTTATATATACATGTTACATAAACCAGTTTATATATACATGTTACATAAACAAGTTTATATATACATGTTACATAAACAAGTTTATATATACATGTTACATAAACAAGTTTATATATACATGTTACATAAACAAGTTTATATATACATGTTACATAAACAAGTTTATATATACATGTTAAAAAAAGAGTTTGTATATGCATCTTAAAAAAAGAGTTTGTATATGCATGTTAAAAAAAACGAGTTTGTATATGATTTTTTTCTAAAAATTTTCACACAAAAATACTTTATGTGCCATAGGAGCGTTCTTAGATAGTTTTTGTATTGGAATGCCTCCAATAAGTATCAAAAATCGATAACTGAACAAATCAGATTAAAGAAGGAACAATTCGATTTTAACCAAAGTTAACACCCTTATATAGCCTAACATCATAAATGTATTTGAGAAGTTTTATCACTACACAAGCAGAAGGGCCCGGCATATAAAAACAACAGTAGGTTCTTTGATAAGACAGAAGTGTGTTTGAAATGAATGTTTCTGTTTAGAGCATAACTGAACCATAATACTAGAGTTTCATATTTTAAACTTTAATTCAAGCCATTATATATATATATATATATATATATATATATATATATATATATATACTAGCAAAAGTACCCATCGTGGACTCTGATTTATGAAAGTATGATAAGTTATGAAAAGGAAGGGTTGTAATAAGATAGCTTCGAATTTGGGGGTATCAAAACGAAAGCAAAATATAATGAAAGTAAAAATAAAATAGATAAACCCCATAATTTATTATACCATACCTGTTCACACTGAAACACTTATCACAATATTCTGTGGATCTATATTAAAAAACCTTGTTACACTTTGTGACATATTTCCATTCTATGGAGGTCAGGCACGAACGAACTCCCCCATAATTTTATTATACCATATTTCTTCAAACTGAAACATAATTATCAAAGTATACTTACGCAGATAGATATGAAAAGTCTTTATTAAAGTTTGTGCCTATTTCCATTCTATGGAGGTCAGGTGCGAACGCAGACCCCACAATTTTATTATACCATCCCTATTTAAGTTAAAACATACTTATCAAAGTATTCTTATGTACATCTATATCAAAAACACTTGTAAACTTTTTTTTTTTAATTTTTAAATTTTTTATTTCCATACTTTGTGGACCAGGCGCGAACGCAGACCCCACAATTTTAATGAACCACTGTTCTGCCAGATCAAACATACCCATTCCTGTGTCTCGATACATCTTCTATCATTATATGTAATCAGTTTTTTTAAAATAGTCAACCATATAGGAGCCTATTCGTGACCAGACACACAGAGACATTCAGCTTTATATTATAGAAGATATATATATATATATATATATATATATATGAAAGTTACATTGTCTATTTGAGAAACAGTCCCTACCAAACTCCTCTGTCAATTTTTGGTCTACAGACTTGGAACCTGATATATAGAGGAATTAAACCCGTGGAACAAATTCAATTTGGTCTTTAGTCAGTAAAAATAGCTGCTAAGGGGTCAAAATTCAAAACAACTGGAAGTTAGCAAGCGTAAGCCGACCTAAAGTGCTCTGGTATACATGTGCAAGTGTACATTTATATGTTAACGTTAGTTAATTTTGATATTTTCTTATCCATCTGATGATAGTTAAAACAGTAATAACTAGGGCTGTGACAAGAGTATATTCTTATTATGACTCGAGTATATATCCGACACAATTAGACACAGTTAATCAATCAAGAAGCACATCACTCTATATAAAAACATATAAAACATTAACTGATATATACTCGAGAGCTAAAATAATGAAAAGAATATGCTCTTCTCATAGCCCCAGTAATAACTAAGGCTGACATGCTAAATGTTTTGGTTTGGATTTTAGCAGATGGCACCCAATTCATATTTTTTTTTACTTTTGAAAGCACTACTATATATTGGGTACAATATAATAATCAATTGACTATTCGCTCCGTAATAATCGATATAAAATCTACATAAATTAAAACGTCATATATAAGTGTATTTTGTGATTGGGCAACGCCGGGCAATCTGCTAGTAATTTTAGAAAATCAACAGTAGGTACTGTACAGTGCAATGTAGACTACAATTTATTGTGGATTAAGTCACTGCAGGGAAGCATGTGAAGCTTCCATTCAGCACTACAATGGGCCCTCAATTAGAGCAGGCAATCAATCAATTTGATTGAAAAAAAAAAAAAAAGAAAAATGGACGATTTCACCCATTTCGATGACAATAAAAGTATTGGAAGTGTAGAATATTTATTAATCCTCATTCAATTCTTGGCAACGTTGGGTCTCCCTCTTAGTTTTTAATAAACTGAGAAAAAAAAAAAAATAGAATTTGTTTAATAAAACTATGCACACAAATGAAAGATTACTAGTCTCATATGGGTTAGTTTTACAACATTTTGACCAATGTAACCGCCAACCTTCCTCAGGTCCACCTTGTCAAAAAGATGCACTTGAACAACACCAAAGATTACATCGGCCAAAACATTGCAAGAATGAATATCTAAGGTGAGAATAGTAATCCAAATAACACAAACAATCAATCCTCATCTCAAAAATTCTAAATACAAAAAAATTTTTAAGATTTTAATTTCTGACCTTTTTTTCTCAATCTCACCCGTAGCGTAACATGAAAAAAATGTATTTACCTTATTTTTCAGTTCCTGTTCGATTTCCAGTTGCGTGATATTGCATAAATTCTCGATAAAGTTCCGAGGGGCATCAAACACTCTCAAAACTTTTTCATCAGCAGCCGAGACAAATTTATAACGATTTAACATTGTGATTCCTTGAAGGTCGTAACCATGAATTTGGGGTCGAGCAATCTCATACCAGGCCAACTGAAAAAGAATATGCTTACAATCAGTAATGGTCATCAGTTAGTGATGAGGGTGTTCAGGTAGGAAGATGGGGAAAAAAAATTAAGGATGAGATGTAATGAGAAAACATTAGTACATGTATGAATATTGAATGCAATAGAACTATGAGGCGCCTTAAATAAGTTTCCAGACTTTTTATACAGGCATTTAAAATTGTCATAGACTCTTGACAATTCAATAGGTTATTGCTATATATCTTATGAGATGACTGACCAATTTTTATGATTTCAGGTTTAAATGAATAGGTATAGCAGGAATTGGAATACACCCTGCTAAAGCCTGATTGTCACAGCTGATGAATTTCAAAAATGCAATCAAGACGTGAGGACATATTAAAAGAGCGATATGCAATCAAATTTTGTTTTAAAACTTGGAAAAAATGTCACAGAAATGTATGGAATGCTTCAGACTGCTTTTGAATCATCTTGCATGAATCAGACATCGGTTTTGAGCGGCATAAGAAGATTCAAGGAAGCCTGGGAGTCTGAGGGATGATGAGCAGTGTGAGAGGAGTAAGGAAGTCAGAACACCAGAGTTGATTGCCCAAATGAAGAATTTCATGGATAATGACCGTCGTATGTCTATAAATGCACAGTTTGATGTCAGTGTGGGAAATGTACACACAGTTATTCACGAGGAACTGAAGATGCGGAAGATTTGTACGAAGTTTGTCCCAAGGGTGCTTAGAGAAGATCAGACTATTTGACCAAGATGGGCATCAAGACATTTCCTCACCCTCCCTGTGGTCCAGACCTTGCTCCCTGTGACTTTTAGTTATTCTCTAAGTTCAAGGAAAACTTTAAAGGCTGTAGTTATGATACAACTGAGGAGATGGAAGCTGTGACGAGAATCATTGACACGTTCATACAAGAGGACTTCCATGGAGTCTTCCAGAAGTTGTTGAAACAATACAATAAGTGCATTGCAATTAGGAGATTACTTTGAATGAAGAGTTTCATGCACTGTTAATAAAAAAAGTCTGGAAACTTATTGATGGCACCTCATACATCAGAAGCATCAGCTAACAGAAAATATGAATACAGTTAAAAACCAGATAACAATGCAATAGTTTTTTTTTTTTAAATAAATGAAAGGGAAAGATGGTTCTTGTCTAAAATTCACCTTAAATTTAAAAACAAGGATAAAGAAAAATCTGTATGATGTACATACCTGTGATGGAACGAAAATATCATATTCCAAAAATCTTGTAAATTGATCAAGTAATTTTATTTTTATAAATAAAATCATTTTTAAACTATTAATAAGAATTTGTAGGCATTACAATAAAAATCTCACATTGTTGAATTATCCTCTTTTCAAAGAAAAAAGGACCGCAACTGATGTAAGCTGAAGGGTTGGTTGGTTGTTTTTGTTTTACGGCATATCAACCTTTTTCAGGTTATTTAATGCCGAATCTAGTTATTTTGAGGAACGATTTTTAATGGAGTATATTTGTTTTTACGTCAGATTCTATTTAACCCATAGTTGGGACCCTAACAGGTACTACCACTCTGGGTCAGAGTGGACCTGGGAGCAATGCCAATTAAAGGGTGGCTCCACACTCCCCAAGGCCCGCAAGGTTGGGCCTCACCATCGGATATAGTTTTAGGTCAGTAAACTGAAGGGAGAAACAAAATGACATTTTGGTCGACACTGGTTTGACCTTGGCTTTTGCAAATGCAAATGACCTTTGTTTCGCCGATTTTCATGACTAAGATTTATTTTTTTATGTAGAGTGCATTTTTGTTTGTTTTTTTTTTTACATATTTACAAAACTTTTCCATAAAACTCAAGGAGAGGAAAGATGAAGTGGAGTACCACAAAAACGTTTTAATAAACAAACGAGGAAAAAACCCCTCAAGTTATATCATTTTTGGGAGGTATTTTTATTTAAAAAACACAACAGATGTGTCTGAATTTCAATGTCACGCTTTAATGATTGGTACATGCATCCACTTTTAAGTACCCAGGAGGAGAAAACCCTCTTAAAATTTTAAATACATATATTCGATTTGAATGAAATTTTAACCATATACTAATTTAAAAGGTTGTCAATTATTTCGTATTGTTGCAGACTATATTGAGAAAAAAAATAAAAGTTATATTATTTACAAAACATTTTGTAAGGAACAGGATTTTCCCTACATTAAAAACAAACATAAGAATTGAAAATTTAGTACACCGATTTCTCCCGTCCGCAATCAGTGGAGAAATTCTTCTAATCTGAGGCAATTTTTATGCATAAGAAAATTACATCTGTAATGCACAAGTATAAGCAAGAGAAATTCAAAAAATACATCATTTTAGGAGAACAAAAAACTTAACAAGCGAAATGTTTCAAAGAAAATCAACAAACCTTCTGCTTGGAGGTGACCCATGGGGCATGGAGACGACATGTTTGATCACTACTAACACTCATCAGAAAATTCCCACCAGCCGGATCCCAAGCAATGTCTTCCACACCCTTGAAATGTCCGCCACTTGTAACAGCTGGGACACAGTTATGTTCCTAGAAATCAAATGAACAAAATTATCAACATGGAAGGTAGTTTCATTTGTTGCCTCGCTTACAATGCAAGTTCTATATGAGTCATTCATTTTTTTTTTATTATTATTTCATCTATATATATAAAAGCGAAAATGTATGTATCTATGTGTGTTCGCTTTTTCTGTGTGTCTACAAAAGGCTTCTTTCAGAGAAGCGGTCGGTCGCTTCACAACTTTTTAAAACTTTTCATATCACATATAAATCGTAATATCTCACAATTAACGAAGCTCGCCTGTCTATTTAATTTGCTCGATTTCGGGAAGATAAATATTCAATATTTGTCGCTCGCTGCATGTGGGTTAGTCTTTTTCCTATAACATCTTGGGGGGAAAAAAAAGCGTTCAGTAGTAAATGAAATCCCGCAGTCAAACTTGACCTCATTAACTCATTAAAACGAGCACCTGCTAAATCCAAGTAATTAAATAAATTCAAATGTGTTTCCGTAAGCATGTCGTGGTGGGGCAATGGTTAACGTCGCACGTTTTTTTTTTTTTCACAACTTTGCCTCAAGGGTTCGGGTTCGATCCTTATACTTACTTTTTTTTTTAACCCCCTCTCCCCCACACCTCCAAACACCCGGGCAATGCCGGGTACCCCTCGCTAGTCTATAATATAAATCTCACCTGCCTGTTTAAATGTATGTATGTCTCGCAAGAACTTTCGACAAAGGTGACGGATCCTAACAAGATTGGTATTATTTTGAAGCTCAACGTCTCAGACGACAAATATCGAAAAATTGGCCAGAAACATTAATTCCTTCACCCTAAACTCGGAGGGGGTCGTTTTTTTGCCGCCATTTTAGATAGTCATCATCACTGTTGAATTGACTTTGGTTAATTTCAACACTTTTGACTTCCGATTGCGTCATGGAGACATCGGCTAAGACGTCAGATTTTCTTTCACTTTCTTTTCTGCCTTCCCGGTTTGAGCCTGCCTGCCTACTACCACTTTTTTTTCTCTCTCAATACACATGGGCAACGCCGGGCACCCAGGCTAGTATGTATATAAAACATTTTTGTATGCAAATTGAAATTTGTAAGTATAGTACAACTCAGATTTTGAAAAAATAAACATTTATTTGCTTAAAAATCAAATTTTCGCTGATATGACAAAAACAAGTGAAATTAAGCAAATAGATGTTTATTTAAAAAAAATCTGCATTGTATTGGCTTTCTAAACTTAAAAGTTCCAATTCAAATTTAAACAACGCTTTTATCGAGGGAAAAAAATTTTCAATTCATTTCACGTGCAAGCCACACATTTCTCCTGATTTAGAATATTTGAAAACATCACCGTTGATCACAGAAATTTTACTTTTCTAGTGACGACCATGTCGTGAAGAAACAAAGAGAAAACCACAAACTGATTCTATTCCTGATGAAGGCATTATATCGCCAAAATTGATTTTGAAGTAATTTATTTATTTTTTTAAAAATCACTCATTTTTTAATGTAATTTTAATGGGTTCAAGTTTTTAACGCTATCTTTAAATAATTATTCATAATGACAATTTGTGTAGAGTTAAGCAGTTTCGTGCCTTTTTCCTTGGTACAAGTTATTTTCAAATGTTTAATTTGGTATTTATTAATTCTTACAAGAATTTTCAGTTTAACAATTATTCTGTTGAGAAAATAGTATGGATGGAAAAGTTTTTTGAAGCATCTTTTAATTTTGAAAAGTCAACAAAAAACATTGTGTCATGAATGAAATGCCAAGATATTTTTTTTTTTATTAAACACTCTTCAGAGACTGAAGGTATTTTTACTGATATAAATATTTGGTCCTTGTCCAGAATTCCCTCTATGTTAAAACTCAAGAATCAAGAAAATTTTTTATGATGTACATATCTGTGATGGAAAGAAAATATTGAATACCAAAAAGCACACGAATTGATCAAGTAATTTTATTTTTATAAAGAAAATCATTTTAAAGTAAAGTTTTTCCAATGGCCCCATCTTAAAAATGGCTTTCTAAATTTTACAGTTATTCCCCTTATTTTCAAGATGGTACTGCAATATCTTCACTATTTGTTTGACCACAAAATTTGATTTTCTTATTTAAAAATAAAACTACTTGATCAATTTACTTGATTTTTGGTATACAATATTTTCTTTATATCACAAGTATGTATAGCATACAGATTTTTTTCTTATTTTGTTTTTAATACAGGGGGTATTCTGGACAAGCACCAAATGTTCTGTTACTGAAAAAATGTATTTAACTTGAAAAATTTAAGACCAAAGTTTAAAAAAAAAAAAATTCATTAAAACATATTTGCATTTTATTCATGGTTAATAATAGCTTTTTACTCAATTTTAAAATTTAAAATAAATTAAACTAAAAAGAAATGAAAGTACACTTATACAAATACAAGCCTGGGAACGTGAAGGAGGAAAAAAAAAAAAAAATGTGAAGTCTTTGTTGATGTCTCCATTTTGAAAAATTGAAATTAAATGAAGTCAATCCAATCGATACAATGACTTGCAAAAATAGCGAGGCAAAAAAACAAACAAACTGAACCCTCCTTGTAGAAAACTGTCCAGTTTAGGATGAAGGAATAAATGTTTTTGGCCAATTTTTCGATATTTGTCATCCAAAGGTTCGAGCTTTAAAACGATACTGATCTCGTGAGGATCCATTGCCTCTGTCAAAAGTTTTTGCGAGACATACAAACACACACACGCACACGTTTTGCCCTTTATATAACACTAGCAGGGCTACCCGGCGTTGCTCGGGACCGTATAAACAATGAAAAAACAAAAGCAGATATTGAACATATGTTTTATTCTTAGGGGAGAGGAATCTTTCATCTCAAGTTTTAGCGTTACAAACAAACATTTGTCTTTTATATATATAGATAATGACAGGTTTTTTGGGGGCCCCCCTCGAAGATAACTGATCAGTTGACCAACTTGTAGTGGTCCGTTTGACGTGAAATTTCGATATTTGTCATCCGGGTGATGGGGCTTCGATATGATACCAAATTTGTCAAGTTTGGTTCCGTCTTTCAAAAGTTTTAGCGTTACAAACAAACATACATACATACACACAGACGTTTGGCTTTTATATATATAGATAGAAGAGGATTTATTTGTGCTTATAAGTAATACAAGAAAATATCCACAGATTTCAAAGCTTGATAATGTGGATATATGAGGGATACATTTACAAATATATGCATACCAGCATAAATGGTTAGGGTTAGGAAACAACCAAAATATCACAGAAATCAGTGGACAAATGCATCTTATTTCAGTGCTTATATGAAAAAGACAATGATTTGGCAAACGTTGCTAACTTGGCAGTCAATTCAGAAAGGAAAAGAGAAAATGGACTTTAAGTCACATTTTATATATATATACTAGCAGGGGGGGGGGGTACCCGGTGTTGCCCGGGTGTTTGGAGGTGTGTGTGTTTTTGGGTAAATGAAAACAAAAATCGTTGGCCGGGTGTTTGTTTTAAAAAAAAACAAAAAAAAAACTGAAGCCTTGACGCGCAGTTGGAAAATAATAAAGTGAGAAGAAAAAAAAAAAAAACGACGTTTAACGGCAGATGCGCGTTTTTGACGACTTAATGACGTCAACTTTGAGTACGGGACAGTGTTTTATTTACTGCGAGTCTGTTCGCTTCTTTTTTTATACGCAAAAGCTTAATGCACATGCAGCGATCGAAAAATCTTGAATATTTATCTTTTGAAAGTCGGGCAAATTAAATAGACAGGCGACTCCGGTTGTTAACTCATAGATATTATCATTTAGGCGTTTAAATTTAAAAAGTTTTAAGAAGAAGTGAGTCGACTGATCGCTTCTCGGAAAAAAGCCTTTCTTGGACATACACAAAAAGCAAACATACACACATTTTCGCTTTTATATTTATAGACTAGCGAGGGGTACCTGGCGTTGCCCGGGTGTTTGGAGGTGTGGGTGAAAACTGGGCGTGGGGGTAAAATAAAAAAAAAAGGTTTTGGTAGGTAAGTATGAGGATCGAACCTGAACCGTTGAGGCAAAGTTGTAAATTAAAGTGTGAAAAAAAAAAGTGCGATGTTAACCATTGCCTCACCGTGAGATGCTAACGGAAACACATTTGAATTTATTTAATTACTTAAATTAGCAGGTGCACGTTTTAATGACTTAATGAGGTCAACTTTTGACTGCAGGGTAGCATTTCATTTAGTGCGGGGTAGGGGGAAACATTATAGGAAAAGGCCTAACCTACATGCGGCGAGCGAAAACAGTTGAATATTTATCTTCCCGAAGTCGAGCAAATTAAATAGACAGGCGAGCTCCGTTGTTAACTGTTAGATATTAAGATTTACATGTGATATAAAAAGTTTTAAAAAGTTGTGAACCGACTGACGCTTCTCTGAAAAAAGCCTTTCTTGGACATACACAAAAAGCGAACATACATTTTCGCTTTTATATTTATATAGATGATCATATTGCTAAAAGAACGCTTTCATATCAACTGGCTGCTATTTTTTTTTTAGAAAGGATTATGTTTACCTTAGTATTTTCAAACAATTCTTTCATATCATATTTGCTATCATACCTTAAAGTTAACATTTGTGCTCAATTTTTTTTTAACTTGATTGCCAAAATCTTTTTGTAAATATAAATTTATATTTAAGCAAAATTATTTTCAAAGATTTGAAATTATAACTGAAATATTTTTATTTATGAGTAATGATGATCCACCAGTGTTTGATGTTTTGTTTATGTGGTTTTATGTTGAATAATGATTCATATTAATTCTGTCATTTTCTTTTAAGTGCATTTCTGGTAGGCAAATTATTGCAGAACAAAGGGGTTTGATGAGTATTATTTTTTCAATATTAATTTTTAGGCCTTTTATATTCCATTGTAAGTGAATGTGTGCTTTTTTTCACCTATGGAGGCCACAAAACATTAATTTTGGTTAAAAGCATGCAATAAAAAGAGATATTAATTATGGCGTTTATAAGTAATCGTAAGATAAACGCGACAAAAAAAAAAAATCAGCGATTTGTCTCCCTTTATTTCAACAGTCAAAAAATGAGTTCGCGTTTTTTTTTTTTTTTGGAATCCGCTTTTAAAAAAGTATTTTATTTAAAAAGGACATAGAATATAAATATAAATATGGATAAATTCTTAATGAACAATTGAAGTACACATTGAATAGAATTTTTATAGGTAAGTGATTTTTTGGAATTTATATATATTTTTTATAATTGAAGTAAGTAAAATTTCGTTTCTTTAAATCTTTTTTAAAGAAAACCAATTTAAAAAAACAAATATTGCATAATTTGCTATTAAATTTGTTATTTTTTAAAAATTTATTCTTTGCTCCTTTAATTGAAAAAAAAAAACAAATTAGGGTTTGAATTACATTTTTCAAGTAGTTATAAGCTTCAAAAGATAGTAAGTTGATTTATTTAAGTTCATATACGGCATTTTTAATGACCGATTCTGATACACCTAGTCATGCTCCCCACCCACCTCAGAGTCCCTTATGGTGAAGAAAAATGAAGGGGTAAATCCCATTCGCCTCGGTTCTTCAAGATTACATGGCTGGTATACTCAAATGTGGAGAGGATTCCAAGCATTCATAATATGTACTTATGCCCACCCAAGTATAGGTTTTCCTTATATTTTTATTACTCCTGTTTTTATTACTCCTGTTGGTTGCCTTCGTCCCAGCCTGATTGACCCTTCAGCCTCCGCTTATTAAATCAGTTTGTTTGCTTGTGGCAAGAGTAGGTTTTTTTTTTTTTTTTTTTTTTTTTTGTCTGAATTAATGCTAAATAAGTAAAAAAGAAAAAGATGGAATAAAATAATGATATATAAAAATATCTAAAACAGAAAAGAAAAAGCAAAAGAAATGATAAAAAATAATAAAATAATATTAGTAATAAAATATAAATATTAATAAAATTATAATATTAATAAAATTATAATGCTATTGATAATAATACAAATATTGCTGAAATTAATTAATCATTAATTATCCTAAAAAAAATAATAAAAAAATAAAAGGACTATGAGTGGTAATGGATTAAAGAAAACTTTAAAACATAAAAACAATCACGGTAGAAAGTGAATCACAAATGTTATCAAAAAGATAAACTAACCTGGTCAAGTGTCCACTGATGCAACGCCCCCTGGTATCCATGAGCGAGAATCGATTCACCTTGTGGGCTAAATAAACCGCCATACAAACCTAATGTATTGCCACCAACTTCTCCAACCCGGATCTAAAAAGGAAAGAAATGAATTCATCTATTTATTTATCTATATAATATGGATGTTATTAAACCCATTTTAATAATGGGATCATCCAATCATGTTGTTAAACCCATTTTAATAATGGGATCATCCAATCATGTTGTTAAACCCATTTTAATAATGGGATCATCCAATCATGTTGTTAAACCCACTTTAATAATGGGATCATCCAATCATGTTGTTAAACCCATTTTAATAATGGGATCATCCAATCATGTTATTATACCCATTTTAAAAATGGGATCATCCAATCATGTTATTATACCCATGTTAAAAATGGGATCATCCAATCATGTTATTATACCCATTTTAAAAATGGGATCATCCAATCATGTTATTATACTCATTTTAAAAATGAGATTATCCAATCATTAAAGATAAAACGCTTATGATTTGAATCCTTCAGACTACTTTTCTCATCTTAAATGTTATTTTCTCAATGTTTCAGTCAATTTAAAGTGTATTGTTTTTAGGTGTATGGAAGAAAAAAAAAACTCAACTAACAAATCTTTCTCAATACCAGTTCAGAAGATTGTACAACTTTTTTTTCTTTTGCTATAGAACAGCTGCACTGCACCCTTACAAGTGATATCTATTGCCTCTTGAAACAAAATGACACAAAAAAATCTGTCAAAACGGTAGGTACTTATACAAAATAGGGATTGCATATTATGGGATAGTTACACAAACCACTGAAAACTGCAAAAATGCTTAACCAATGAAATCATAGCAGCCGGCAATTGGCGAACGGTATCTTTCATTTATTCATTTATTTATTACGGACTATTATCCTCATCTTGTAGTTGTTGTTTCATGACGTTTCGACCAACTATTTCTGGCCTTCGTCAGGTGGTTACAACAACTAAATGATGAGTATAATAGTCCGCAATGAATAAATAATACAAATTACGCATCTCAATATGAATTCCAATTAATTAATAATATGGTATCTTTTATGTATTAAATTGTTAAAGTACAGAATAGAAGCCACCCTCCCCATGTTAAGAATGGCTTTCTAAATAATATTTCAGTACAGTCCGTAAACAGCACAAGTACTTTACAATAAGGTTTTAAACAGTGGTCATCATTTTTAGTTAAAAAATTTTTTTTTTTTAAATACAGTTTTCATTCAACTTTAAAAAAAAATTTTTTTTTTTTTTAAATACAGTTTTCATATTAGTCAGCATTGAAAAAAAAAAAAAAAAAAAAAAAAAAGAAATTGTTTTGTTCATGTCCCTATTCTGCGCGAGTACCAAATGATAAATAATGCTGGCAAGTGTTTTGCCGTACTGACTTGTTCTACCCAAACACCAGCCTCTTCATCTGGAGACCAAATGATCATCGTTTTGTCCATTGAGGCAGTCAACAGCTTCATCGGTTGATGACAACCTGTTTCTAGAAAAAGAAAAAAAAATTATTCATTAAAAAATTATCTATTAAAAAAATTATTCATTAAAAAATTATCTATTAAAAAAATTATTCATTAAAAAATTATCTATTAAAAGAATTATTCATTAAAAAAAAAAAACTGTTCCAAAAGTCTTACAATAATTTTCTGTCTTTTATTCTTATATACAATGAGTTTACTAAGCAATAATTCTGCATATTATTTGGATTCTTTAAACTACTTTTCTCATCTTTTGTGTTATTTTTACATTTGGGTTGATGTAATCTCTGACCCTCTTCAGGTATATCTCATCAAACTCTGGAATCTGAACAGAATTTTGAAGATGCACTTGCATGAATGGAGATCAGGTGGGTAGCATTGTTTGGAAGTGACAGAGCGCGATGGAGTATACATCACTTGAGACATTGTAAGTTTCAAACGGTCAGCATAACCAGAGGTGACTGCGGGTATGGACCTGTCGACTGAAAAATTCACCTGGAAGGCAAAGAGTGATTCCAAAAACCATTTCTGCTGGTGTAGCATTCAGATCTTCTTTCACGATGGACCAGAGTTTAATTTGTTGTTATATTTGGGCCGATGAATCTCTAGCCCATCTGAAGGTTCCTGATAAGGTACATATCTGAAATTTAATTGCCTCCTCCTCTCTTTCTTCTTCTCTGCAACTTCTCACAGATGTGATGTTGCTAATCTGTCTTTAGAATAAATACTATTATGGCATGTGTTCTTTAGAATTGTCTGATCTGCGTCTTTTTGTTTGACTCGCTGGTCTAGTGCTCTCCATCAATTTGCAGTTTTCATAAATTGTAATGCAGCTTTCTATTCCAGTAGCTTCTTTCCAAGAATCACTAGCTTACAGAACTCTGTACTTGCTGGCTGTTTTTCTCTTGATCTTTTAAAAACTAGGGTAAGTAGGCATTCCCTGTGTTTGCGATCATCTTATTTTGTTCTTGTTAACTCCTTACATCAAGTGACTTCACGTCTTGTCTTGAAAGACTTCCATAAAAAAGGTGCTTCCTTTAGACTTACACTTGATAAAAAAACAAAAATACAGAAAAATCTTTACAATGTACAGAATCATCATGGGAAAAAAATGTCATATTTCAAAAACTATAATAAATTGATCAAGATTTTCTTTTTTTTTTGTTTCATCCAAAAAATCAAATTTTACATTTTTTAGCAATTTAAAAATTTTAATTATCTTGAATACAAACAAAATCTCTGAATTGAATTGTCAGCCTTGAATTTTGGGAAAATTTAAAACAATATGGCTGTTCTCAGACTCATCCTTACAAATATAAAAATTGATTTTCTTAAAACAAAAACAATAAAAAAATACAAACTTTATCAATTTACGTGATTTTTGGAATATGACATCTTCGTTCCGTGATGAGTACATATATCAGAGATTTATCTGTATTTTTGTTAACTAAAAGTAATTCTAAATAAGCCCCCCCCCCAAAAAAAAAACCATATGGGTAGTATGCTCTCGTTCTGTCAGCCATAAACGGGTAGAAGTCTAAAATACTTCTCAATTGTATTCTTAGTATAGTCCACACTGAGGATTGGACTTTCGACCCATGAAGCATTTCACTTAGAACTGAATTTTACCTAGCACTTCATCCGTTACACCATGGGTTCCTGCAAATTCCCAGGTTTAAAACAAAGATTTCTGAGATCAACAAGGTATACCTGAAGAAGGTCAGAGGTTACATCAGTCAAAATGTTTGTAATATAACTCGAAATGACTCATGAAAAAAATAAAAAACAAAAAACGAAGATGTCCTATTCCAAAAATCACATAAATTGATGAAGTTTGTATTTTTTATTGTTTTTGTTTTAAGAAAATAAAAAAAAAAGAAACGGATAACCTTCCAAAAAAACTTTGTCAGATTCTCATTAATTTGTTTTTCTCAATATTACTAAAATGTGAAATGAAAATTTTGTCTTTCTGCCAAGAAGGCTACAGATAGTTCACTTGCTGCTCAGGGTGGAGGGTGGGGTGCTCGTTATAAATATATTTGAAAATCGAGATTTTCTCTAAAGGAGATCTGAAGGGTTACCCTGAAGAATCTCATTTCTACTGCAGATCCTCGTCTTTTTTTCCAAAGCTGTTGTTTTGTGAATCTCCCCCCACCCCAGGGAGCGAACAAGGGGAAGCTCATGTAATGTGTAAAAGAATAAAACATCAAAAAGCATGACGATGCCATTGAGCAAAAATTTTGTCAACATTTTTCTGTTATTTTGTTCCATTATTGCAATGATGAGAAGAAGACAGAAACCTCCAAGCAAATTCACAATTAAACATCACTATCCAATAAGCAAAATACTTATGTCAGAGAGATGAACAGCTGTTTCTGTCAGCAAACAATCTCTGGTGATTAAAGAAATCCCCCAAATTATACAAAAAAAAAAAAAAAAAGTAAATGGCCGAGGAAAACCCAATGGTTCCTTTTGTATTAGATTTTACACCAAAGTGTAGGAGAGGGTACTACTTCATCCTCAGAATTACTTCACATGCTCTTATAATGCTGAGTGTTTAATAAGGGGGTCTCCAAGTAGTGCCTTTTTTAAGTCTTTGGTATGACTACCAAAGATTGAACTCTAATCTCCCAGCCTATTAGTAAATATTCTCACCAGTATGCAAAACAGTCCAGTAAGTAAAGTAGTTCTAAAAGTAATAATTTTTAAAAAGAAATTATATACAATTTCCCCTTGAGACAAGTAAAGCACGCCAATTTTTTTAAATTCATGTTATTCACAGAATGAAATGGAAATTCCAATCTATTTCATCAATTACATACTTTATCCAACTACACATATCCTTCATTAAAACAAACTTCTCCATAAATACTATTATTTTTTTGAAGCTAAGAGATATAAACAGTTCTTATTTTTCTCAATTTTCCTTGACAAAAAATATAAGCAATGCTGGGTCAGAAAAGCTAGTCCGTTATATTAGAGAAAAAAAAAATAAACAGTAAGAAGATTTGTGTTTCTTCCGCTTCCATGCAATGTTTTTATTATTATATGAAATGTATAGATTTAGATTATCTCATCAGGTCCCATTAAACCAGGAACACCTAATTATCTTTCCATTTTAAACTTACCTGTTTTGATTGTTGGATGCCAATGAACACTGTATATCCAACCATCATGGCCATGTAAAACTGACTCAAACGTGACTGCATAATTGTGTTCAATTTCTGTAGAAGATGAAAATACAATTAGAGAAAATACATTTCTGACTTAAAAAATGTTTTTTTTAAACAAATGTACCCATCAAACATTAAAATCAAATTTTTAAATACACTTTAAATTCTTCTGTACTTTTCCAATACTGATACCGTACAATTTCCAATTCTTATGATTCTCAATTCCAATTAATCATCTCAACACTAATATATATATATTAAATTTAATTATCCACAAACACATGTTTCGTCATATACAACTTATCAGTGTGGCTGAAACTAGCAAGATTTGAAACCATGACCCTAGAACCTACAGCCTAAAGCTCTCACACTAGTGCTGGTACTGGTATGTACCACATTATTTTTTTTTTAGATGTCATTTATTTATTCTGTTTGTGATACTTTTTGAACAGATTCACTTATTTATACAAACGAGCATTTTTACCTTAATGCTAGTTAGGAAGAATTTTCCTTTTACTAATGTGATGCCGTTAAATGGGGAGCAACATATATATATTTTCCAAATTTGATAATCCACAGACACATGTTTTGTCATTTATGATTTATCATCAGATTATATATTTTAAATATTAATAATTATTTTCATACATAGTGTTTCATGCTTATGCAATCAACAGTGTAGAAACTGATAAGTACTGTTGGTTGGGAGATTCGAACCTAGTCACAAAATCACCCTTGATTTTGTAGGCTAACATCTTAGCTCAAGGCTACTGACAATCAACACAAGAATTGAAGGAAATTAAGTGTGCATAAATGCCAAATCAGTGAACATTCATAGTAAACAGTCAGAGAGTATTCAACACCCACAATGTCAGAATGTTGCATTTGCGCTAAAGTTGACCGCTTTTTGTTTAATTACCTAAACAGAACTCAACTTAAATTTCTTAAAATGGCTTTAGCACTATATTTATTAAATAAATACTAATAATTATTTATATACCTACAGACACCAATGTTTCATGTTTATGCAGTCATCAGTGTAGTGATAATTAAACAATGGATTAGAAGCGAACGTGCATGTATACATATGTATATACACAAGGATACTTGCTCTGGGAAAGGAGCAAGTGTGTGTGCATATATATATATATATATATATATACACACACACACACATATATATATTTAAAAGAGTGTAGCCATCAACAATTGTGTTTTTTTTTCAGCCTTTTATCATATTTTTATTTTAAAATACTTTTATAACGCGTTTCAAGCTTTGTTTCGCTCTCTTCAGATATTTTCGTAAAAAGTTTTTTTTAAATGAGAGTTTGAAATGTTATTTTTACATCTGCTGATACTAAATGTGTTTTACAGAGTGATGTGGTCTCAGACATTCTGTCCCCAACAGTAAGTGTTGGTAGTGTCCAGTCAGGGTTAAGTTCAAACGGAGGCTTTTGGTTCATTTGGTGAAGGTTTTCATGTTTTTTTTTATGACTTTCTTTCCCTATGTATAACACACAATCACACATACATACATACATATACATACACACACGCATACGCATGCACGCACATAGGTATATACACAGAAATATATGTAGGAGCATACATATATACATACACTCACACACCTCTGCCTCTTTTAAATATACATTTTTTTTCTCTTGTTGGAACTACACAATCATCACTTTAAAAATATAATAAAAAGAGAAGGAGAGTATTTCTTTGAAACTCCGCGGATTAAGGACTATCCACTTATCTTGTGTTTCCTTTTTTTAAATTAAATATGTTTTTAACTCTTTTTCAAGATGTTTTTTAACATATTTTATTAATCATTTGTTCATACTTTATATATATATATATATATATATATATATATATACACACACACACACACATACACTTGCTTCTCATCCATGAGTTGAGCTCTTTAGTAAGAAGAAATCACAGTTTCCCCCTATGTAACATTGTATATAGGGAACCAACACGTAGCTTCAGTCGCAAACGAGACAAAGAATATGAAAGAAGAACTTTAACTCGCTGTTTATTTGCAACAACATTTCCTCAGTGTTATGACCGTGACGTCACCCATGTAATCATCTTCTCTCATGTGATCTCAGACATTCTTTCGTTCTGTGTTCTGCGTCTATCTCGTGATTGTCCTCTTTCTACTTTTTATAATGTTTTTCTTCTTTACTGCTGAGATCATTTCGCATGCATTCGCATATAGCCGTCCGCGCTATGTTACACTTAGCATATGGTTTTTATTATTTTGAATAGAATTCTGTGGAAGCATATGTAAAAGAACAAAAATAAAAAAATTTCTTTTGCTTCGTAGAGTGTGGAGATGGCTTAAAGATAAAAGAAAGAACGTGATTATTGAGTTTGATTGTATTATGGATTGTACAAATCAATTTCGAGTCATTTAATGCTGATTCAGTCCTTTTGATAAGACAACTCTCAGGTATGTGCATTCGTTTTTTTGCGGGCTGTTATCCTCATCTTCATAATTGTTGTTTCATCATCCTCTGGCCTCCTTCAAGTGATTAACCAGGACGGGGTAGAAATGCTGACTCTTGTAATTGTACCCACAGTAAGTACTGCCTTCCATAGTTGTTGCTGTCTCACCATGTTTTGTCCAACTAATCCTCTGGCTTGCTTGAGTAGGATTGAAACTGCTATCTTTAAACAATGCTCACCTGGAACCATACAGACTCAATGCTTCTATCCACTGCGCCACAGGTCCCAAATGAATACACAAATGAAGCCTCATTTCAAAGGATTCAAAAAAAAAATAATATAACTCCCAGATAACCAAGTTATTTAGGCTAGTAATATTTTGTGTCTATTTACTTGCCTCCGTATAATGGCAGAGTTCAGCATGAGGTTTTTATTATGGGAAAAAAATCCAGCTCCCAAAAGAGGATTGGGATGAAAATAAAAATTGCTAGAAGGATTTCTTTTCTTCAGTACTCTTGCAGAATTTGACCCGGATCCTTGGGATTTTCCATCAATTATGACTCAAGTACAACGGCAATCACCTGATTAAGACGAGTGTTGGTCAAGTGTTGAAACAATCAATCAACATTTTTTTTGTTTTTTTTGTTTTTTGTATAAAAAATGTAATTTTTTAATTATTTTATTATTTTGGTCTCAAATCAAAATACAAAGTTTTATCCATGTCCAAGTTACCTACATCTAAAATTTCAAGTCTTTAGACCCAAAATTGTCGGAGGAATTTGGTAGAATCTGCAAAGGTCAACTCTTTCAACTTTGACGTTTTGGCAGCCGAATTTTCGTCCCAAAACTGATTAAAATGCTTGCCGCATATCTAAGTCCCCATTATGTATAAATAGTGGAGGAGTTTAGTAGAGTTTTCAAAGGTCAAATCGTTAAATTTTGACCCCTTGAAAGACAAATTTCTGGCCGAAAACCGATTAAAAAGATTTTCCTAAATCTCAATACTCCTTATGTCAAATCTGGAGTCTTTAGACCGAAAATTGACAGAGTTATTTGATAGGGAAATGTACACAGACACACATTTTCACTGATAACAGTAGGTTTTTGTTATTTTTTATTTATTGTATTTCGATTTTTTCCGGTTTTGAAATTTGTCTGTGTTTGTTACTTTGCTCGATATAATCCGGTGACTGCCGATTGAGCCTAAACCATAATTGATGGCAAAGCCTAAGGAGCTGGGTCAAATTATGCAAGAGTAAAATTTCTTCAGTGACTAAGAACAGAACACATACTACACTTTGAATTATTTATTTGCAAAAAAATATAAAATTAGAATTTAGAAAAAATTAGCAAGACATTGAAATTGAATTATTTATTTATTTCATCAATTACATACTTTATCCAACTACACATATCCTTCATTAAAACAGACTTCCCCATAAATACTATTATCTTTTTGAAGTTAAGAGATAAACAGTTCTTATTTTTCTCAATTTTCCTTGGCAATGCTATATAAACATGAAAATATAAGCAATGCTGGGTCAGAAAAGCTAGTCCGAGAAAATAAAACAGTAAGAAAATTTGTGTTTCTCCATCTACAATGCAATGTTTTTATTATTACATGAAATGTATAGATTTAGATTATTTCATCAGGATCCATTAAGCCAGGAACACCTAACTATCTTTCCATTTTAAACTTACCTGTTTTGATTGTTGGATGCCAATGAACACTGTATATCCAACCATCATGGCCATGTAAAACTGATTCAAACGTGAACGCATAATTGTGTTCAATTTCTGTTTTTCGGTTTATTCAGAATCAAAAAACAGATCAATCTCTAAATGGGAGTGTGATTTAAGTGAGAGAACAATAGCAAAAAGAAATAGGGATTGAGATACTACACTTTCATTTCAGCCTGAAGGCTGAGAAATGTTATAAAAAAAATACAGACTGGATTATCTCCATTTGTAAAAAAATCTATATATCTATAAAAATGAAATTGTCTGTGTATCTCTGTGTTCCCTATTGAACTACTCTGTCAGTTTTCAATCTAGAGACTCGAGGTTTGGCATAAGGGTATTGAGATTTGGGAAAATCTTTTTAATCGGAAATCAAATCAGAAATGTGGCTGTTAAAGGGTCAAAGTTCAATGATTTGATCTTTGAAAACTACCAAACGCCTCTGCCAATTTTGGGTCTAGATATTTGAAATTTTAGAGGTAGGTTACTTGGACATGGATCAAACTTTTTAATTTGATTTGAGTTAAAAACAATAAATGTTAAGGGTCAAAATTGGGATCAAAGTTTAAAAAAATTTTACTTCTCAGCCAATTTTTAGTCTAAACATTTGAAATTTTACAAAGTGTATTCAGACATAGGGCAAACGTTTTAATTAGTTTTTGGCAAAAAATTTGGTTACCAAGGGGTCAAAATTCAAAAGATCTGACCTTTGCAGTCTCTAGCAAACTATTCAGCAAATTTTTGGTGTAAACATTTGAAATTTTACATAAAGAGTATTCAGATATGCAGCAAGCTTTTTAATTAGTTTTGGGGCGAAAATTTGGCTGCCAAGAGGTCAAAATTTACAGAGTTGACCTTTGCAGACTCTACCAAACTCCTTCGCCAATTTTGGGTCTAAACACTTGAAATTTTAGATGTAGGTTACCTGGACGCGAGTCAAACTTTTTAATATATATGTACATATGCACATAACGTTATGAACAGTACATAGCCCCGAGCTAAGCCGGGCTGAACTGCTAGTATTCAATAAAAAGAAATCATAATCTCAAGAAAAAAAATTCCGAAATACCTTTTGTCTTGAAATTCAAAACTTTCCCTTTCATTTTGAGGTTTTCATCGAGAAGAAGACTGGGAGTGTCCGTTTCTTCAGAATTAGCAATGTCATTGTCTTTGCATTCAGGTGATATGCGCCAAATACGAACAGCAAAATCTTGTCCACAACTGGCAAGCAGAACATCCCCTTCATCTGAAAAGAATAGAAAAATCCTCATTCATTTAGCAGATTTCTTTCATGTACACATCTCACCAATTAATCTATCTATATATATATCTATAAAAGTGAACATGTCTGTGTGTGTGTACATTTCCGTACGCAATAACTGTCAATTTTTAGTCTACAGACTCAAAATTTGATATACAGGGTACTGAGATTTGGGAAAATCTATGTGATCGGTTTTCGGCCAGAAATTTGGCTGTTAAGGGGTCAAAGTTCAACGATTTGACCATTGAGAACTCTGCCAAACTCCTCCGATAATTTTGGGTCTAAACACTTGACATTTTAGGCATAGGGTCCTTGGACATAGATCTAACTTAATAACTCGATTTTAGCCCAAAACAATAAATGTTAAGGGATCATAGTTAAAAAAATTGAGTGTTTTTTTTTTTTTTTTCGCTCAGCATACACTTCCAAACACCCGGGCAACACCGGGCACCCATGCTAGTATATCTATAAAAGTGAACATGTCTGTGTGTCTGTCTGTGTACATTTCCCTACGCAATAACTCTGTCAATTTTTAGTCTACAGACTCGAAATTTGATATACATGGTACTGAGATTTGGGAAAATCGATGGGATCGGTTTTCGGCCAGAAATTTCGCTGTTAAGCGGTCAAAGTTCAACGATTTGACCTTTGAGAACTCTATCAAACTCCTCCAACAATTTTGAGTCTACACACTTGAAATTTTAGATATAGGTTCCTTGGACATGGATCTAACTTAATAACTTGATTTGAGCCCAAAACAATAAATTTTAAGAGGTCATAATAGGGGGTCAAAGTTTAAAAAAAAATTGACCCTTTTTTTGTTTTCTTTTCTCAGCATACACCTCCAAACACCCGAGCAACGCCGGGATGAAATACAAGTATATCTATAAAAGTGAAATTATCTGTGTGTGTGTGTACATTTCCCTACCAAACTATTCTGTCAGTTTTCAGTCTACAGACTCGAGATTTGACATAAAGGGTATTGAGATTTGGGAAAATCTTTTTAATCGGTTTTCGGCTAGAAATTTGGCTGTCAAGAGGTCAAAGTTCAATGATTTGACCTTTGAAAACTCTACCAAACTCTTTTGCCAATTTTGAGTCTAAACACTTGAAATTTTGGACATGGATCAAACTTTAATTTGATTTGAGCGCAAAACAATAAAATGTTAAGTGGTCAACATTGGGGTCAAAGTTAAAAAAATTTGACCTCTGCGTTCTCTACCAAATTACTCAGCCAATTTTTAGTCTAAACATTTGAAATTTTACATAAAGTGTATTCAAACATAGAGCAAGCGTTTTAATCAGTTTTGGGCCAAAAATTTGTCTGCCAAGGGCTACAAAGTTCAAAAGATTTGACCTTTGCAATCTCTAACACACTATTCAGCCAATTTTGGGTCTAAACATTTGAAATTTTACATGAAGGGTATTCAGACAAGCAACAAGCTTTTTAATCAGATTTTGAGTGAAAATTTGGCTCCCAAGAGGTCAAAGTTGAAAGAGTTGACCTTTGCAAACTCTACCAAACTCCTCTGCCAATTTTGGGTCTAAACACTTGAAATTTTAGATGTAGGTTACCTGGACATGAGTTAAACTTATATATATATACATACGCACATAAAGTTATGAACAGCACATTGGGCCTGAGCAAAGCTGGGCTGAACTGCTAGTAAGAAATAGAAATGTTTTTAACGGCTGTGAATTAAACAAGAATAATGTATTTAATGTTGCAAACAATAACTAATCCAAGAAATCGTGACAGAATAATAATTTTTAGTTTTTTATCACTTCCAAACCAGATGTATTTCTACTTAAAATCTAAGAGGCTACTATTGGGGATTATGTCTAAGAGTGGCCTGTGGAGAATTGAGAAGTGAGATGTCTGTTCACATATTTAAATTTCTGCAGGTTAGTACAGTCGGGGGAAGCAGGGAACACGAAGAGAATTCCAAAGTTTAGCAGTCTGAGGGAAGAAGCTTTTACAGCAGGCTTTCCAGCATCTAGGGACGTCAACAGTGAAGGGGTGGAATTTTGCTACTTGTCGGAAGGTCTGTAGTGGCGATATAACAGCAGAAGTGTCTGCATCTTCCTCTTTCCTTCAATTCTTTAAGAGGCAATAATAAAGAAAAAGAAATGCCAACAACATAGCCGCTCGACGTCTCATGCATTTTTATGTTTTATTCTCCTACAGCACATAACGCCTAATCATTAGAATGATGGGTGAACGAAATAACAGGGCTCTACATTGCGACTGAAACAGTCCCACTTACGAGTGATTTTTCTAAGTGGCGACTACAAATAATGAAACGCTTATCTTTTAGCGATTGTATTTCTTTCACTGACAATATTCCAAAGCTCACTACTGAGTGAAAAATATCTTTTCAACCCCACTTTTTTTTTTTTTTTTTTTTTTTTAATCAAACGAAAAAAGTCAAATTATTAAAACAATAAAAAGTTTTTTTCAATGAAAGCTGTTTAAAAAACATTTGAAGAAATTGAAACGTTTATACGTTCAAGTCTCAACATAAAATTTGGTGTATATTTAGAATTGCACTTATTAAAAAAATACAAAAAAAAAATCTTTATGATGTACATACTCGTCACAGAACGAAGATGTCATATTCTAAAAATCATGTGGGTTTGGCTAGTAACTTTTCTATTTGGGAATGTTTAGTTGTCAAAGGTCAACTGAAGATAAATTTTTCCGTAGAGCTCTGAATAAGCATCTGAACAAAATCAAGTTGTCTGCTAACAATAAAAATTCTGTTACTTTCTTCACTACATATTACTTAAGACTTTCTGCCATGACGTTATATCCTGAAACATAGCCCTAGTTCTAGCTCTGTAACTGGTGATGGAATTTTCAGGTTTGTATTACGATACACATAGATTTTAAAAAGTTGTCAAAGAAAACAAATATATAACAAATAAATGTTATCAAAGGCAAGATAAGTTACTTTTCTACCTAATTGGATAATTTTTTTAGTGTTTTTATTTAATGTAACATGTTTATTCAGCTTGAAAAACGAAACATACAGTGTTTACCGATGTATTGGAAAATTGAAAATGGCACTGAACATGGTAAGTTTGGGAAAATGAGTTAAAAATTAAAAATATACAAAATACTATTAAAAACCCACCAAATATATGTCAGTCTATGTCACAGTAACATATTTTGAGCGAATTTCTAACAGTATTTTGTATATTTTTTTAATTTTTAACTCATTTTCCCAAACTTACCATGTTCAGAGTCCGGCGCCATTTTAAACTTTCCAATACATCAGTAAACACTGTGTTTTTAACTGAATAAACACGTTACATTAAATAAAAACACTAGAAAATTATCCAGTTAGGTAGAAAAGTAACTTATCTTGCCTTTGATAACATTTATTTGTTATGTATTTGTTTTTTGACAACATTTTCGAATCTATGTGTATAGCAATACAAACCTGAATTTTCAGTGGTTGTTCTGATGTGAAATGTAGCAGTTCAAGATAAAATAGTGGAAAAACTATTTGTGTACACCATAAATTATGGAAAATTATCAAGCAAAATTCTAGCAATGGATAAAATGCATTTCTTACTCATATTTTCATTTATGTGTCTTGGCACTTCTCCATATAATAGCGGAATTGGCAAATCGAAATATTGAATTTCAAGTAAAACAAACAGTATCTACTTAATTGTCATAATAAATATATTAAAAAATTACGAAAAACAAAATAAAAAATTACTCAATAATGAGAACAGTTTTCAAAGGCAATTAGTGAAATTTTGAGTTTTATTAAATTGGCCTAAAATTTATAAAATTTTCAGAAAATAATGACTTCCCTTGTTACGATTTGAATTCTCCAGTTTTTTTATTTAGCCAAACTCAGTTTTTGCTAATTGTCTTCGAAAACTATTTTCATTGATAATTAATATTTTTGTAATTTTTGGATATGTTCATGACTGCGATATGACAAGTAAATACTGTTGGTTTTACTTAAAATTCAATATTTAAATTTTCGAATTTCTAACAAAAAAGCACTTTTTATTTATTAAATTTATGTACACCATAAATTATCGAAAATTATCCAGCAGAATTTTAGTAATGAATAAAATTCATTTCTTACTCATATTTTCATTATGCGTCTTTAAGCCAGCATCTCATAGATTATCTCCCTTCCTTTAATATGAAATCTTGTTCTTCAGACTATGAATAATAAAATAATTTTATTAAAATTTTACTTGATAATTTTCTGGAATTTTTGTTTTACACAAACAGTTTTGTCCTGATTTATATATATATATATATATATATATATATATATATATATACATACATACACTAGCAGGCCACCCAGTATTGCCCAGTCATAAAATATGCTTAAATATATTTTGTTTAATGCAGATTTCATATTTATTATTATATTTTATTGAATTCAATATATAGTAATGATTTAAAAAGTTTTTAAAAAATGACTCATGCACCAGAATCAAAACCAAAACCTTTAGCTTACGATTTACTTTTTCCTTTGCTATGAAGACATGTTTGCAGCAAGGCTAAAAATTAAAACCAATAGCTATTACGTTATGCATGAATATTCGTAATGCCATCATTCAACCTTCAGCTGGCAAATTCCATTTCCTTAATTTTCACACAGATTTTCCCAAGCTAAAACTTTAATATGAAGTTTCATATGTGTTCGAATACCCTATATATTAAGTTTCATGTCTGTAGAACAAAAAAACTAACAGAGGAGTTTGGTAGGCAAAATTTTTTAAACAAATAAATATATATAGAAAGTGGTTTCTGTTTACTATAAGCTTTTTATGCAAATATTATGCAAGTATAAATCATGTAGAATATCTGTATGAATATAATTACACGTAACAGTTAACTAAAGATGATCATCCCATAAGTAAACCGAAAAAAAAATTAATAGGGAATTAATTAAAATGAAGGTTTAAAAGAATATGCAAATTAGCTAGATTTTTTGTAGATGGATGCAACTGCACGACCCATATATAACAAAGTTGTATTTTCTTTTTAAATAAATAGAAAATAAAAAGGTTTTTAATTTTGTTTTATTTTACTTCAGTCGAAGTTCTCAGAAATCAAGGGGCCCACAACCAGGGGCTAACACTTGAAGTCTATATGAGATACATAGATATTCGAATGTTCCATTAAAGTTCTTTATCTCTCAAGCACTGAGTTAGTAAAGAAATTGAGAACATAATTTTCCGCTCCCCAATTAACCATTTTTTATACGTTGTAGTATATCTTTCATGTTGGTCTCATGGTCTTACTGGATTCCAGGACAAGAATTTATCTAGTCTGGTGGAGTATCCAGCTTCGTGCTATTACTTGAGGTAATATCACTTGGAGAAGGTGCACCATTCCTCGGAAAAGCTGTGGGGTAGCCGTAGTGACGAGATCTTATTTGGGCTGCGAATACAAAATGTGATTTTGAATATTTAGTCAGGGTTTACTTCTAGGGAAAAATATCCTCATGCCAGGTTATCTTGACAAACCCCTGTACAGAGAGACCTTAGACACTCGAGGATAGTGTCTAGTAGGCATTCAAGTTCTCTCCGGTAGGCATTCAAGTTCTCTCTTCAAGTTCAAGTTTTAATATGAATGTCAATACACAAGAAACCCTAAATTTATAGGAGTATATATATTGGTGGTAGATCTTTCACAAAAAACGCTCATCTAGCCAAAATCACTATCAACAATTTTCCCACTCTCTCTATCCTAAATGGTGCCTAAACCTGAATGTAGATTCCATGAACAAAGCTTCTTTCCTAGAACTGCTTGCCTGTAGAAATTCTGTTCCACTGGCCTGCTTTCCAGCTGACTATAATAGTCGTCTTCAAATCTTACATAAACAAGTTCTTATTGAACCATCCTTAGAAATAATCCAATTATACCAAATTTCCACCACAAACAGTTACTACGCTGTTATTTTATTTTGAACCGTTATATTTCACTAATGCATTAATTAAAACAAGCACCAACTTTTCAACTTCTTCACTTATTATCTATTCACACTTATATTCAATCTTCCTATACAAGTACCAACATTTTAAATTAAAAAAATAAATAAAAATAACTGAAAATGAAAAAGTAAGGACAACCTACCATCTGTACAAAAGCAAACTCCTCGCACCCAATCTTCATGTCCGGAAAGGACAAGGGAGGAGACAAACTGTAAAACAAAGAAAAAAACATGGAAAATACATTTATTAGTCCACAAGATTTGCAAGAAGGTTAATATGATTTATGGCAGTCCAACCAACGTGAAGGGAGATAATCGAGTGTTGCTGATATGACATAAAAGATTATAAGTGGAAATTCAGGCATAAATAACAAATTTTGATTGTTCAGACTACTATTCTCATTTTGGTTCGTATATCTATATACTATTATATAAAAGGAACTGCGTGTATATGTGTGAGAGAGTTTGTTCCCTATGGGCTCCTAAAAGGCTGGGTTGATTTTTCTGAAATTTCACACAAATATATTTTATTGCACCTGAAAGTCTTCTTAGATAGATTTTGTATTGGAATGTCTTCAATAAGTATGGATAATCGAAATAATCCGACGAAAGAAGGAACAGGCGATTTTTACCAAAGTTAACACCTTATACAGCCTAACATCACAAGTATATTCGAGAAGTTTTATTACCACACAAGCAGAAAGATAAGCATATAAAATCAACAATGAGTTTTTTTTATATGACAGGGTTGTGCTCAAGATGGAGGTTTCTGTTAAGAGCACAATTGAACCATGATACTTGACTATTCCATTTTAAACTTTAAACAATTATATAAAAATAATTTTATAAAATCAACATTAAGTTCTCTTCAGTGCAATGTAAACTATAATGTATTGTGGGCTAAGTCACTGCAGGGAGATATATGAAGCTTCCTCATGGTACATTGCGTTTGAGCCCCAACTAGAGTAGGCATGTGTGTGTATATATATATATATATGTCTAGTCTAAGGCAAATGAACCCTTTTTCGGGGTCAACGGCCAACTAGCACCGTGTGTTTGTGTGTATGTATGTGTGTGTTGGGGTGGAGAGGGCTCCTGTAAGCCGTGGTGAATGCAACCTTTCTAGGAGAAGCAAATCTCTGATTTAAAAAACCATAAAGCGGGAGACCAGTACCCACATTAAGCTGATCTGCAGTTTAACTTGTTGCTGGCTATCTTGCTCTTGCTTGTTGCTAGATCTCAACATTTTGAACCAAGAGAGAGAGACTTAGCTGTCGTACAAAGCTAAGACTCTGTTACATCATCTGTATATAGATACTCCCTCAGGCATTTGTCTATTAAAATGGTCCTGTGGCGATGGAAGTCATCTTTGGGCTCATGGACTTTAAGTGTCCGAGGGAGTGGCACTCGTCTGACAAGACGTTACAATCATATATATATATATATATATATATATATATATATATACTCATCCACAGATTGTTTTGCTGTATCACAGCTCTTCAATGCAGCTAGACTAGCAAAACACACACACTATTTCAACTGATGTAATCGTCAACCACTTTTAGATGCATCAGACTTGAGAATCTTTATATTGAATTCAGGAATCTCTACAGAATTTTTCAAACTAAACCCTTGAGAAAGACTCAAAAGCTAAAGACATATTTCAAGAAGGTTGGGAGTTGCATAAAAAAAAATAACCTGATTAAAATAGTAATCTGGATAATCCTCAGTTCAAAAATTTTGAAAAAATATTTGTTTGCTTAAAACTTGAAATATTATTTTATCTGCAATAACATAGTTTGGTATCAATTAAGTTTCAAGAACCCTGGAAAATAAGCAAAATAAAAGATGACTTTGGGTCCACACTAGTTTCTTCTGGTTGACCTGCGCACACTGTAAACAAACAAATAATAAATCTCCGTTTTGTGTTTCATCATCAGATTGAATTTTTGGATAGGGAAAGATTTATTTGGAGAAAAGCGGGGAGAGGGGTTACTAATTAATTGTTGATGTTAATGCATTGTGCGAACCAAAAGTTGGTAATGGTGCATACTTGAACTGGGTTTCTTGTAAATGTATGCTTGGGCTCAACCGGCACTTGACATCACTACTGGAATATGCCAAGTGCTACTAAAAACACTCAGAAAATTATTCAAATTATTGTATTTTTTTATTTTTTTTAAATATTATTTTCAAGTTAAATTCAATTTGTATATTTTTGCTTCTTAAATTGTTAGGTGAAATTACAAAATAGTTCGAAAACACCTTCCCCATGTTAAGAATGGCTATCTAAATAACATTATTTCAGTGTGGTAACACAGATGCACACATACTTGCCATTGTTGGTCCAGCCATACCAGACAGTTACAATAAATCTGTTTTGTAATATGCAACAGTAATAACATCTGCTATGCGTGTATGTGTCCAGATAAAAGTCAAAAACTATAAAACAAAGACCTGCAAAGTTGATATATTCTTGAACAACATTGTGTAGAAGTAATAATATCTAAAATTTACAAAAAAATCATTCATTCTTTGACCGTACTGGTGCAGATTTTGTCAAGATGACAGATCTATTTTCCAGCCACTAACTAAAAGGATGTAACTGATTTTTTTTTTTCACAAAATTAATTCCCTTATACCAACTCATTCCTTGAGTTCTTTGTGACTATGTATTTCCAGAGAGAGAGAGGAATGGGCTGAGCACAGAAGAAAGGTGAGTGGAAAAAAGGAGTGGGGAAGATGGGGGATGAGAAAAGAGTGAGAGAAGTTTAAATAGAAATATGTAAGACTTTTATCCCAGGCAATGCCCAATAGCTTTGCGATTTAAAAGATAGAGTGAAAGTGATAAGAATAGACATATAAGTAATAAAAATTTCAACGTTTCACAATATGTACATAAAACCAAACAATACTTACTTGATTCGACTGCCAGACGTATAAATGGACCTTCTGATCATCACAGCCACAAGCCAAAATGACACCTACAAAAGATCAGATTTGCAAAGTCAGTATTAAAGTGTTGACCTCCACATATAATCAATAAGCATTATTATTGTTATAATGGAATGACCTAGCACCCCCTCCGGACAATAAGACAGACATTGTAGAAATACTCCTCTGGGATGAGAGAGTTTGAAGACACAGAGCAAGACAAACTCTCGTATTGTACCTTTTGTAAATAAACTTCTGGATTTACCTTAAGTGAATGTCCTGTGTTATGATTATCTGAAGGAAGATGTATCAATTATATATATTTCATTTCTAGAATACAGCATTGCCTCATCAAAACAATTATATAAAATGTACAGGTATTTTTAACACATGTTCGTAATTATGCAAAATATGGACTGTGCTATACTTCTTTTTTTTTTTACTTAAACTATATTTCAGTAATAAAAAAAAGAAAAAAAAAAGGACACTGACTGTGCTAAAATAATAACATGATTTAGAAACATATTCTTAACATGGGGAAAGCTTTTTTTTATATAACTATTTTGTACTTTCACCTAACAATTTAATAAGCAAAAGATACCATAAAACTTGAAAATCCTATAAAAAAAAAAAAATAGCACAGTTCGCATTTTGCATAAACATAAAAAAACAACAAAAAAGCATTCTGAAATGGAACATGTACATCAAATCTGTTGCCAAGGTCGCTGGAAAAATGGTGGGATCCTTCTTCCACTCCAGTAGATATCTTACTGCTGATGCAATTCTCTATATAAAAGTCAAGTACATCCAAGGATAGAGTACTGCTGCCAGCTCTGGGCAGGACAAGCTGCTAGAAGCAGCTTATTCTGCCTTGACAGTGTACAAAATGGACTTCGTAGTTTAGTGGGGGGGATGCCCTTTTTGTTTCCCTGCAACCTCTTTCCCACAGAAGAGACGTTGCGAGCCTTTCTCTGTTTTATTGTTATTTCCATGGCAAGTGCTCATCTGAGCCCCAATTTCTGGCCCCCCTCCTCACCAATCTTTCACAAAAAACACTAGTCTAGCTGAAACCACTATCAATAATTTTCCCCACGCTTTATCTGTGCCTAAATAAAAACACACATTTCATGAACAAAGCTTCTTTCTATGAACTGCACGCCTGTGGAACTCTCTTCCGTTTGCCCGTTTTCCAGGCATTTTTAAATTTTTTAGTGGCATTTCCAATCATGTTAACACATCAGTTCCAGTTAGATCACCAAAGTTAAGCAACGTTGAACCTGGCCAGTACTAAATGGGCGACCATTTGAGAATACCAGGTGCTGCATGTGCTCTCTGCTTATCTTGACATCCTCAGCTTAACATTCACAGACAATATGAATTGGAAAAAATATATTGAGGACATTGCAAAGAAGGTGGGCTCTCTCTACCATGCTAGAAAATTATTCACACTAGAGTATCCTATTCCTCTCCAAGGCCACCATTCACCCATTGCATGGAGTATTGTTACCACACCTGAGCTGGTGCATCTGCCACTAGACTCATTTTTAGCTAAGGTCCAAAAAAAAAATTAAAAAAAAAAAAAGTCTCCAATCTAATAGGTCCCACACTTTCTACCAAATTCCAACCTCTGTCCCATCGCTGAAATGTTGCATTTCTATGGCTGTTTTACAAGTATTTTAATGGAATGTGCTCCAATGAACTGAAAGCACTTGTACCCCCCCTCCTCGATGTAAGTACTTTTCCCCTGACTAACCCGACAAGCAGCAAAATCCCACCCCTACACAGTAGAGATCCCTAGATGCCGGAAACCCTTCTATTCTAATAGTTTCTTCCATCACTCTGATAGATTTTAGAATTCTCTTCCAGTCTCTTGCTTTCCTGACTGTACCGACATGCACAAGTGTAATGTGAACAGACATCTTGCTGCTCAACTCCCTACATAGTATCCCTGTAGATTTGGTCCCAAATAGTAGACTTTTATTCCAAATGTCACTGTGCCTTGTTTGGAAAAAAAAAAGAAAAAAACAGTAAAAAATTATTTCCAGTTGTCCTGGACATCTCCTTGCCACAAGAATCAAGCAATGCTGATTGAGGAGATATGTGGTTAAAGACTGCACAACCTTTACTTCACAATTACACGTGCAGCTATCCTTACAAGGGGTATCCATTGTCTCTCAAGACTGAATGGAGACGAAATTTCCAAGCATCCCTTATGTCGGGTTCATTTGTTACTAACACACCATCATTTCAAACACTTTTCTATCCAAATGACGTGTTTACAATAAGTTTCCAGATATTTTTTGTATGGGCACTTTTATTCACAGCACACACATGAAACTCTAGTCCCATTTAAAGTAATCTCCTCTGGCTGCAATGCACTTGTTGTACCGTTCCAACAACTTCTGGAAGGCTCCATGGAAGTCCTTTTGTGTGAGCATGTCAATGACCCTCGTCACAGCCTCTTTCATCTCATCAATTGTCTCATAACCACAGCCTAAAAGGTTTTCCTCAAGCTTAGGGAAGAACCAAAAGTCACAGGGAGCAAGGTCTGGACTATAGGGAGGGTGAGGAACTGTTTCGATGCCCATCTTGGTCAAAAAGTCAGTGACATGGATGAAGCTGTGGATTGGTGCGTTGCCTTGGTGGAATTGTAACTGACTCGATTTGAAGAGTGCTGGCCTTTTTTTTTTAATTACATTTTCACCCCAAACAAGGCGCATTGCCACTTTGGTGTAGGGGGCTACTATCAGGGGCAGCAACTACTGAGGCACTATGTTGGGATTTGGGCAGCGGTTCACGTTGCACTTGAACTTCTGCATGTCAGTACAGTTAGGGATGCAGGAACCTGGAATGGAATTCCAGAGTCTAGCGGTTCTGGGGAAGAAACTACTGGAGTAGAAAGATCTTTTACATCTAGGGATCTCTACTGTGTGGGGGTTGGATTTAGCTGCCTGTTGGTTTTGTCGAGGGTGTCTACGTCGTGGGAGCACAAGTGTCTGCAGTTCGTCAGAGCATTCAACATTAAAATACTTGTAGAACAGGCAGAGGGATGCAACGTTTCGTCGATGGGACAGAGACTGAAGCTAAGATGCCAGTTCAGGGCCTATCAGATTGGCGACTCTTTTTTAAACCTTGTCTAGGAGTGAGAGACAAATAGCAGATGCACCAGCCCAAATGTGACAACAATACTCCATACATGGGTGAATGGTGGCCTTATAGAGGTACAGGATACTTTCAGGTGTCAGTAGTTTTCTAGCACGGTAGAGAAAGCCTACTTTTTTCGCAGCGGCCCTGGCAATTTTTTCAATATAATTGTTCCAACTCATGTTTCCTGTGAACATTTGGCCAAGCAGTTTGAAAGATGTACTCTCAGACAGGGAGTCACTGGCCATTAAAATCTAAACATAGTATTCCTTGTTGTCTGACAGTCCAGTGGGAACCCAGTGCATGTAGATCATGCTTGTGTTGTTAAAAAAAGGGATCATTATAAGTTTCTGGGTGCATTTGCTCTAGCTGACCTTCTTGGGTCTGGGAGTGCCAGCATGCTTCCACTGGGAACTCTGTCTCTTAGTCTGTGGGTTATAGCAGTAGATTCAGCTCTCATCGCAGGTCACCAGAACATCAAAAACTGCGGGATCTGAATTGATCAGCTAGGTCATCTCCCTGCTGTCATGACAACGTCTTTCTTTCTGATCTTCTCTGAGCAACTTTTGGGGCAAACTTTGAGCAAATCTTCCGCATCTTCAGTTCCTTGCAAATAATTGTGTGTACAGTTCCCACACTGACATCAAACTGTGCACTTATTGTCTTTATAGACTGTTACATTCAAAAATATGGACGATATGAAATATGGTTTTTCGGAATATGATATTTTCCTTTATTTTCAACAATAACAAAATAAACAAATAAGGTGATTCACAAATATTTACAACAATAAAAAAAAAAGGTCAGTTAACAAAAATACAGTTATTTTGGATTACTACTATCTATCACAAATTAAAATACGGCTTGTTGAAACATGAGGTCGACAACTGGAATGAAGAGGTGGAGGGTAAAGAGGATAAGGGAGGAAGTCCAAATTAAGAACGGCTACAGGCCAGTCTTCTAGTGATTATTCACGCTATTAACAACAAAATTCAATGTCTATAAAAATTTCTTTTGGTTTTTCTTTTAAAAGTCTGGTCAATGAGATTATTTCAAAATTGTATTTATCACTAGTCCAGAACGCTTTTTCTGCAACTTTCTGTGGGTTGGAGGAATGTATTTTTTTCTTTTTGTGCTTTGGATTCTTTCAGTTGGATGTATCCCTGAATCATAGACCGGAGTTATCTTGACGGGTCCAACTGATCTGTTTCCCTCTCCACTTTAATTTATATGGCATCTTAACCCATTCTAGATTACTGCAGAACCCTCTGGGGCTTTCTAGATACTTCTAAAACCTTCTAATCTTTCTATTACTATACTCTGGCTTTTAAACTATCTCGGGAATTAAAAACTTTGGAGGTTTGATCAGTAGGGGTGCCTAGAATACATTAGCACACATTTTAAACCGTTTTATTGATTTTTTTTTTTATTATTTTATAGAAATGCTCCCTCGTAACAAGACACACGATGGTCCTTATCCACAAAATTATTTATTTGGCCAATCAACTCTGGTGTTCAGAATTCCTTACTCCTCCCACACCTCACCGTTCCTCACAGAGTCCCTGTCTTCCTTAAATCTCTTATGCCACTCCAAAACTGATGCTTGATCAAGATGATCCAAAAGCAGTCTGAAACATTCCATACATTTCTGTGGCATTTTTTCCAAGTTTAAAACAAAATTTTATTGCATATCGTTCTTCTAAAGTGTCTTCACATCCAGATTGCATTTTTTTAAGTTCACCAGCTGTGATAATTATGAAAATATCAAAATGAGAATAGTAGTCGTAAATAATCCAAATTATTGATCATCATCTCAAAATATTCTGAAACATTTAATTTTAAAATTTTAATTTTTCCTGACTTCAAGATTCAGGAATTCCATTCTACCCAGTTGAGAATCCTATGCTAAATTGCAAACTATGACTCTCAGAGCTTTTATAGAGAAAATTGCCAAAACCATATTTACATGAGAATTAAGTCATATGGTTTAGGCAATTTGAAAATTTTAGAACATGCTAAAACCTAAATAAACTTTGGATAAAAATAATTCACATTACATTTTATTTTACAATACCAAGTAAAAACTAAAGATAATATATATATATATGAAAATCAAATAAGAGACATGTTACATTTAACACTTTAAAGCCAAATAACATTTTTTTTTTTTAACCTTTATAAAATAAACAAACATTTATTTTTAAAGAGAGATATATTTCAGATATATACACACATTTTTCAATCTGTATATATATATATATATATATATATATATATATATATATATTCCTCTTATTCTTCGTCATGATGATTCTCTTTTATGGATAACCTATCCAGACTATATATATAAAATGAATAAATATATAATTTAGTGATTTTTAAAATGTTTTATAGTCAAAAGTTTTTTCTCTTTCATTTAGAATAAAAAAATAAAAAAACCAACCTGAAGAATTTTCAACAGATACCAAGGAAACATCAAGAGCAAAACCATTCTTAAATGACAAAGTTTGGATATTTGTAAAATCTGAAAAAAAATAAATAAATAAATTACATGTATACAGAGTATAATTTTCAGTGCTTATGCAGTTTAGCAAAGATATTAAAAAACGAAGATAAAAAAGATCTCTATGATGTATGTATGTGCCTGTTAGGGAATGAAGTTCTCAAAAAGAATTCCTTAATTTGATCAAGTATTTTTTTTTTGGTAATTTCAGCTACAAAAAGAGTTTGGGGGGTACCATGGCAGATAACTATTTAATTCTTGAAGTTTGTCAAAATGCCCATGAAGTTCTAATAATTTTATTAATAAATTTTGAAACGATTTTTTGAAAGAAAAAAAAAAAAACAGAAAGAAAAAGGAATACCTAAAATTATTCAAAACTGTAAAAATTTTTTTGTCAAACTTCAAGAATTAGAGGGAGTTACCTCTTCTAGTACCTCCCTTTTCATATCTGAAATTGCCAAGATGTCTCACTAAAATTTAATTTTCCTCTGTAAAAAAAACTATTTGATCAAATTTAATGATTTTTAAAATGAGAACTTCATTCCATAATGGGCACATACATCATAGAGACGTTTCTTTATCTTTGTTGTTAATGCCTTTGCTAAACAGCACAAGCACCAAATATACTTTAGTTCTGAGATTGAGTTATGTAGTTAAAAGAGTCTCATTTTAATTGTTCTAATTAGCACCTAATTTTAATTTTTCATTCATTTTTTCTGCTAATATACAAAGTCAGTTGGATTTTTATCCAGAATTCCTTCTATATTAAAAAAAAAAAAGAAAGAAAAATCTCTATGATCAACAGATATGTGATGAAATGAAAATATCAAATAAAAAATTTTTTTTTAAAATATCGCATAAATTAATCAGTTTTATTTTTAAATAAAGAAATCAAATTTTATGAGTAACAGAAGAGGAGCTGCTTTATCTGCCATTTTGAAAACAATCTAAAAAAACAGAAAAAAAGGGAGATGACTCAATTCAAACTTGCGAAATTTATATCGTAATGCCTACAACTGACCAATGATCACTTAAAAATTGATTTTCTTTATAAAAATAAAACTACTTGATTAATTTACGTGATTTTTGGAAAACTATATTTTTGTTTCATTACAGTCACATACATCACACAGATTTTTCTCTCTTTTTTTTAATATGGAGGAATTCTGGACAAGAACCCTCAGTTGCTTCATGGTTTCTATGTCATCAATAGCTTTCTTCCTACTAAATCAATATTTAATTCCGGTTTGTCAGTTCTTCTTGATGATCGTTGCACCATGTTGTTAAAAAGAATAAAACGCAATTCGGATTAATACCTTCCAGAAAATACTTTGTTTAAATAAGAATTATTTTAAAATGGTTGACGCTTTAAAAAGAGGGCATGTATTTGTCCATTGCCAATTTACTTCCCTTTGATTGGAGTAAAAATATTTTGTGAAAAAAAAAACAAACAAACAAAAAGCAATAAAATGAGATAGTATAGAAAAAAGAAAGCTAAAAAACCCAACAAGTATGAAGGTGCCTTCAACAAGTTTCCAGACTTTTTTGTACAGGCATTTAAAATTGTCGTAGACTCTTGAAAATTCAGTATGTTATTGCTATACATTTTATGAGATGACTGACCAATTTTTATGATTTCAGGTTCAATTAAACAGCTACAGCAGGAATTGGAATACACCCTACTAAAGCCTGATTGTCTCAGCTGGTGAATTTCAAAAATGCAATCTGTACGTGAGGAGACTTTAGAAGAATGATATGAAATAAAATTGTTTCAAACTTCGAAAAAAATGCCACAGAAACGTATTAAATGCTTCAGACTGCTTTTGGACCATCTTGCATGAATCGAGCATCAGTTTTTGAGTGGCATAAGAGATTCAAGGAAAGCAACAAGTCTGTGAGGAGTAAGGAAGCCAGAGTTATTTGGCCAAATAAAGAATGTCTATAGAGACAATAAGTGCACAGTTTGATGTCAGTGTGGGAACTGTACACACAATTATTCATGAGGAACTGAAGATGTGGAAGATTTGTGTCAAGTTTATCCCAAGGGTGTTCAGAGAAGATCAGAAAAAAAGACATTGTCATGACCAAGATGGGCATCAAGACAGTTCCTCATCCTTTCTATAGTCCAGACCTTGCTCCCTGTGACTTTTGGTTCTTCCCTAAGCTCAAGGAAAACTTTAGAGGCTGTCGTTAGGAGATAATTTAGAAGATGAAAAAGGCTATGACGAGGATCATTGACACGCTCACACAAGAGGACTTCCATGGGGCCTTCCAGAAGTTGTTGGAAAGGTACAACAAGTGCATTGCAGCCAGAGGAGATTACTTTAAAGGGAATTAGAGCTCTATATGTATACTATCAATAAAGCTGCCCATACAAAAAAGTCTAGAAACTTATTGAAAACACCTCGTAAATATAGTACTGGGCAATGCCTAGTTATTAATAAATTTACAAGTTAAAAAGAAAAAAAAAAATTACAAAAATCAGAAATATTTCTGCGATTTCAATTTTGTTAATATTTCTTTCAAAGACACAAAAATTGTAAACATGATTATATTTTTAATTATTTTTTTACTAAGGACTCTTCCACTTTAGCAATAAATCTCCATGTAAGCAATATTGGATAAATACCACCAGTTTACTTATATTTTCCAACACTTTTGATGCAAAGAAAAAAAAGGTGGTGCGTTATTTGCCTAGTATCACATCACAGACTATGGGAATCAGATTTAATGAATTTTGATCAAAATTGAAATAAGGATTCTAGACATGAAGTTTAGTAGCATTATATCTTGATTGTAATCTTTGTAAGAAAACAGAAAAGTGATGCAAAACTCTTTAAGGAATCCATTTTACCTGTCCTGGGACGGGTATTCTTTTAGTTCATTAGAAACTATTCTTTTTACAGTTCTGTTAAATTAAGAATGCATTACCTTCAGAATTTAATCGATGCCAAACAATCACTGATGAGTCCGCAGAAGAGGTGACCATCAGAGTATGCACTCCATTCTCTCCAAGATTTTTATCTTCAGCATCCTGATCCAAATTGGCAACTTCCAAGGCATCCACAACCGTCACTGATCCATTATGACCAGAAAGAACTTGGGATAAAACATACTAAAAAAATAATATACATACATTATATAGAGTGTAAGTGCACAACCTCTGTCAAAAGTGGATAAGAAAAATTATGCTTTGCTAGTGTTTGCACTGATATTTATATCAAACTAGCGGTGGTACCTGTCATTGCCCGGGTGTTTGGAGGTGTAAAAGAAAAAAAGCGTGATATTTTACTGCTATGCTACGAAGCCATAGGAAGTGAAAGGCGTTAAAATTTAGCAATGTCAATCACAAAGTTGACTTGCTAAGTGAATATGCAGGTGCAGAAATGAACGTTGGCTGAAGGCCAGTTCAGCTTTCCGCTGCTTCCTGTTTATTTGTTTCCCCACAATGTTAGGGATCAACAAGATGTCTGTTTACATTACTTTTAAACTTCTGCATGTCAGTACAGCCAGAGAAGTAAGAAATAGGGAGGAAATTCTAAAGTCTAGCAGCCAGTGGGACAAAGCTATTAGTGTAGAAACATGTCCTGCATCTAGGGACCTCAGCAGTGAAGGGATGGTATTTTGTTGCTTGTCGAGTTAGTCAGAAGTATGTACAGGGTGGAACAATAAAATTGTCACCATAGAAAAGACAACATGATTCCATTTCCGTTTGATGAAAACGTGTTTTCTTTTTTTGTTGCAGACTATCTACTAGTTGGTCAGTTGTGTACAAATCCCAAGAGCGATAGAAGCCTTTTATCATGTCTGAAAGTGACACAATGTTTTTAACGAGCAAGATGGGAGATGTGCCGCTGTACAACTCATGCTCTTTACTGATCCAACAGGACCATTTCCAGCACTTTCAAAATGCAAATCTGGAATGTTCAATGCTTGAAGGTACAGCTCAATGCATCGGACGATCCATGGTTATGGTCTTCGGTGTAATTTCAAGTGAGGGCCACATAATGCCACCTCACATCTTCAAAGTCAGCTTGAAAGAGGCCAAAATGTACCTGGATGTGCTGAAGAATGCGGTGATCCACTGGCAAAATCAGGTGGCCGCTGGCAGACCCTAGGTTTGGTAGCAGGACTCTGCATTAGCCCACAAGTTCAAAGAGACCCAGTCTTGGCTTCAGAAGGAATGCTACGACTTTGTAACCTTCTCTTACTGGACCTCCCCGTTACGGACCTGAACTTGCTAGACTATTTCGTTTGGTCATATGTCAAGAACATCACCAACATGACCTCCCACAGCGCCAAAGCCAGCCTGATCACCGCCACCCACCGAGTATTCGTCAAGCTCTTGCTGCCGCTTGATGAAAAGGCATGCTCCCAGTTCCGGACCCATATCTAGGCGGTAATTGAGGCTGAATTCAATAGATGTCAGCTCTACTACATAATCAAATTACCTAAATTGATTTTTCAATAAAAGTTTTAAAGTAAATCTGTAATATATATTGTTCCTTAATTGGAATTCATTTTTGAGACGAGCATTATATATATTAATTTATTTTTTATTTCGGACTATTAGTCTCTATTATGAGAATAATAGTCCGAAATAAAAATAAATTAATAAACCTGTAATGTTGTTTTCTTTAGGGCGACAATTTTATCATTCTACTCTCTAGATTGAGAGGGCACTAGTGCTGTGAGTTCACCAGAGCACATTCTATCAAAGTATTAAATAGAATAATAGAAATAAATAAAATTTTGTTATGTTCAACAATGATATATATATATCATATACATTATCTTAATATAAATACCTTTATTCGTACAAACATTATTCGCTACATATGTACATACATGTTTCAGTTGCGATTTCTTTCAAAATGTAAATTTTTTATGTCAAAGCTTTTCGATAAACCAAAAGCTTAAATTATAATTCTCTTCTGACAAATCCTTCCATTTTTTGAAGAGGAAGTGAATGAAAAATAAAAATAAGAAAGGAACAAGAAACGATAGAGAAAAAAGCGGGTGGGATGCTTCCTATTAAATCTGGAAATTTATTTATTTCGAGTCATATATATTTTTCAGTTATTCTATTTAGATATCACCCCAGTTAATCTCCCACCTACATGCACACATTCATACAGAAGTACCAATGCACACCCATATATATCCACATCTAACTTTTAGTTATGCATCTAGCTATATACACGTAAACATTCATATACACAGACATCCACATACATATAATTATGGGTAATTCCATGTCAAATCACCCAGAACTTGAAACTCATAATTTTATACCAGGAAGTGTAAAATTAATCCTCAAAGCTGAAATAGATATTTGGTGATATCCAATAATTTTTGATAAAATTTCACAAAAATCAAATATCTGAATTTTCACAAAGACTTCCATCCTCTTTTTGTCCCCTTTGCATGGAACTAAATATAATAAACATTATTCACCCTTACACCTCACTGTTGTGTTCCAAAATTCATAATGATCAGTTCATTAGTATAAGAGTTCATCCTAAACAAATCATATATATATATCAGGGTTCTACATTGCAAGTGAAACAGTCGCATTTGTGAGTGATTTTTCAAAATGGCGACCAGAAATAATACAACAATTATCTTTTGGCGATTGTATTTCTTTCACCGACACTCTTACAAAGCTCATTACTGAATGAAAAAATCTTTTTCAACTTTTTTTTTTTAATAAAACGAGCAAAGTAAAATTATTTAACCAATAAAAGGTTTAACGATATACTCTTTTTTTTTTTAACAAAGGCTGCTTAAAAAACATCTGAGGAAATTCAAATGTTTATACCTTTAAGTATCAATATCAAATTCAGTGTATATTTAGAATTACACCTATTAAAAAAAGGACACAGAAAAATCTTTATGATGCACATGAGGATGTCATATTCTAGAAATCATATGGGTTTGGCTAGTAACTTTTCTATTTGGCTAGTAAACGAAAATATTTAGTTGTCGAAGGTCAACTGAAGATAAATTTGTCTGTAGAGACCTATATATATATATATATATATATATATATATATAATAAAAATTACAATAAGTTTACCAAGGTAATCAAAATGGTAAACTTAAAATATATTATAAATATTAAAGAGTTAATATTTACAAGTAAAATAAACTCAGCCAGATGTAAAAGCTCAATAAAACCGAAAAGGAAATAGAGCTTATAATATGAACAAATGATTAATAAAACATGTTAAAAGACATCTTGAAAAAGAGTTAAAAACATATTTAATTTTAAAAAAGGAAACACAAGATAAGTGGATAGTCCTTAATCCGCGGAGTTTCGAAGAAATACTCTCCTTCTCATCAGAGGGCAGTCGGTACATATATAAAGTTAGATATATGTATATGTTCATGTTATATATATATATATATATATATATATATATATATATATAACATGAACATATATCTAACTTTATATATATATGTACAGACTAAATGTTAAAATTATAATTAAAAAATATTACGTTTCTGGCTTTTCGAGATAAGGATCGGTTATTTGTATTATTTAAATTCTTTGGATGTAACCTTTGACCTTCTTCAGCTGTATCTTGTCACACTTAGGAATATTTTTGTTGAATTTGGGAATTTGGACAGAATTTTGAACAGAACCCTTTATTTATTTCATGGGGGTAGTATACTCTCGTCCCATCAGCTATGACTGGATAGAGATCCTAAGTAATTTGCAATTGTATTTTTCGGTTGCCTACAATGAGAACTGAATCTTCAACCATCAGGAGAATATTACTTTTACAATTGATTTTTACCAAGTATTCTAACCACTGCGCCATTCATTAGGAGATTATACTATACTAGCAGGAAGATGCAACATTTTACGAGATTGAATGAGAATCAACGAATTTCTCACACTTCCAATATTTATATTGTCATTGAAATCACACATTTTTCAATAAAATCAATTGCTTGCCTGCTCTAGTCAGGGCACCATCGCAATGCACCGAGAGAAAGCTTCATATGCCTCCCTGCAGTGACTTAGTCCACAATACATTGTAATCTACATAGCACTGTAGAGAACATACTGTTGATTTTATAAAATTATTTTTATATGATAGCTTGAATTTAGTTTAAAGTCAAGTATCATGATTCAACTATGCTCTAAACAGAAACATTAATTTCAAACAGGTCTCGGTCTTATCAAAGAACCTACTGTTTATTTTTATATGCCGAACCCTTGTGTGGTGATAAAACTTCTCAAATGCACTTGTGATGTTAGGCTGTATAAGGGTGTTAATTTTTGGTCAAAATCGGACTATTCCTTCTTACATCCAAACTTTTCAATTATCGATTTTCAATACTTCTTGAATGTATTCCAATACAAAACCTAGCAAAGAACACTCCCAAACACATTTGTGTAAAAGTTATTTTAAAATCAGTCCAGCCATTTTGGAGTCCATAGGAAACAAACTCACAAACAAAAAGTGCCTTTTATATATAGGTATAGATATATATGAATATGTACACATACCTAATTTTATATATATATCAGGGTTATCCAACATTGCTCAGGAAAAAAATGCAACATTTCTGTTATGTTTCTTTATCATTCTCTCTTCCCCCTTCCCACTCTTTTTTTTTTAACCCAACCTATTCCTCTCTCTGAACATGCACTCAACTCCTTTGTATCGAAATTGGCATAAAGAAACTACTGTTTTGATTTTTTAAAAACACAGAGTTACTTCCCTTCAGTTAGTAAATAATCTGGTGAAAAAAAACTATCTTGACAAAATCTGTGCCAGTTTAGGGTCAAATAATATAATTTTTATAAATAGAAGATATTCTTCATTCAGAGCAATGCTGATCATGGAAAATATAAATTTTGTGGATGTTTGATTTAGATTTTTTAAAGTTTTAGCTGGACATACAAACACACATACACACAAGCATTTGGCATCTATATAATAGATACATACTATTAATAAAATTCTAAATGTTTATATGTGTGTGTGTGCCGATATATGAATAAAACTTTTGAACAGATGCACCGAATCGAAAAATTCTTTTTTTCCCTAAAAGGTGCGAGTCCCTAGATTGTCCTTATTTATATATGGTTCTTAACGAACAATGCTGAGTCACACAAAAAGCTTGAAATAAGGGTTTTTGGGCTGTTTCGTAAACTTGTTGAATAAGTTATCTGCTCATGTAAACAGAATTTAGCACTGTCTGTATACAGTCGCGGCAACATCTTTTGGCATACAGACAAGACTTGTGGCACAATGGATAACACGTCTGACTATGGATCAGAAGATTCCAGGTTCGAATCCTGGCAAGTTCGTAATAATTTTAACTATCATTTTATCCAACATTTACTCATTATCCTTACCCTTAGGGTATTTTTGTTTTTTCAGTGATTTTGTTTTTTGCATATGGGAATTTCCCATACTCCGAGTTCACATGGTAAGTGTTGATGGTAAGACGATGTTGAGTGTACTCGATTTTGTCTGACTCGGCGTCGTGTGTGTTGATGCAGCACAGTCACTAGTATATAATATAATATATAATATAATAATTCACTTTTTGGAAAAAATACTTTCAAATTATTTAAAAAGTGATTTTGTGAAAAATAATACCAGCATGTAAGAAAGAAAATGAAAGAATTGTAGGGCCACCTCCATCTTCTATTTTTTTTTTGAAAATCTTTATACATGAGTTATCCAACATTTCCAGGCATTTAGGGATTGGCAGCCCATTCGAAATAATGGTTATAGTGTTTGCTAGTGAACCTGGAAGACTGGTTCTTTGTAGAGAAGGTCTTTTGAGATTGTGTTGTGCTGCATCCAGTGGACATGTCCAAGCCAACATTGATGCAGGAGAGTGTACATACTGGGCACATCCATACACTCAAGAATTCGGTATTGGTGATGATATGCGACCACTTGACACTCAGGATCCTCCTCAGGTTGCACTTTTGAAAGGAACAAATTAATAGGGAGCCTTCAGGTTGCCTTCGACTATGATTGATCATTTTTAAATATGATTGGATTGCAGAAAGAATTGCAAATTCTATTAACACTTCTATGGATGTTCTTTGAGGTTTGGGATAAGTTGTATTATAAGGGACAAATAAAAACAAAAATGGTGATGCTTACTTGATCATTTTGGTATTTCCATACAATTGCAGTTTTGTCTACAGATCCAGAAACAATTTCAGTCTCAGCATCTGACAAAAATTAAATTCAAAAATAACCTTTTATTACTAGGTTAGTGAAAAAGTTCTTGTTGATTTAAAATTTCATCTTGAAAATAAAAGACTGTAGTTTTGAAAATCTCATAAAAATAATGACCATTTTCTCTCCATAACTTGATTTCATCTGTTAATGAGCTTATTACGAATGCCTCACTTGTAAAATTTTGATGTGAAATATGTCTCTAACACATGTTCAATCTTCTCTCATGATTTTAAGTTGTTTCAACCCATCTAGGGTAAATGCTGTTTTTTTATTATTATTATTATTATTTAATGTAATGACAAACCAATGCCATAATTCAATCAAATTGCACGAACATCCAATTAAATAAAACGAAAAAAAAAGTTATTTTGTAAGGTTAATTTGAAAACATTAGAAAACCAAATAATGCTATAAAATGGTTTTTCTTTTTTAAATGATTAACATTATTCTTTCTTCTATGACTGTAGTAAAACAACTTTTTCAAAGTTTTTCTCTTCATTTTGCTGGTGGTATTAACCCTGTGGGGTCAGCCCCTAGTGGAGAGAGAAAAATATACATCCAATGTTCTCAGCAGTTGTTATAATGTCTGAAATCAATGTGTGTTTGCATAGTTGGTGCAGATTCTAAATAGAAGAACGTTGACAACAACAACAAAAAAAAAATGTATTTTTTGAAAAAGTAGTTTTGCAACGAAAGTCACAGAAAAAAAATGATTTTAATTGTTTTAAAAATATTATATAGCATTATTTGTTTTTTGTTTTTTTAATATTTTCAAATGAATCTTATGTAATAAGATTTTCAAAGATGTGACTTTTATTATATATTTTGTGCCTATTTAATTATTGAAATAAAAATAAAATTTAAATATATTTATGGGATGTAAATTTCAACATAATGTAAAGCATTGCATTGCAAAACTGTGGAACCATAAAATTTCCACAGTGTCCGGCTAGTTATTATTCTTCCAATAAAAATTATTTTGATTTGTCTGAAAATTTTTTGAACAAAATAGAAATAGTTGAATTACAAACCTTGATTTGTCCTGAGCCATTGGACACAATTCACTTTGGCTTTATGACCTTTTAAGGTACACAAAATGGATCCTGCAACTTTCCCTTCTGAATTAGAAACCTATAACAAAAGAAAATTAAAATTATTTTGTGTATGTGCACATGCATATATACACATACCTTACTTGAGACAATTAATTGGAATCTGAAAAAAAAAAAAAATTGTACCTATTTTCCGATGCCAAAAATGATTCTTTTAATTGTTTTGTTTCTTTTGTTGTTTAAAACTTAATTTTCCATTGCTAATAGAAGTACTAGAGAGTCTCTCTCTCGATGATGTGGTTATGGTGAAGAGCCTTCTCAAACCTAGACCCTTTTAGATACAGGGAACCATGATGGAATTGTTTAAGGGGGATGATGGTGTCGTCAGATTTGCATGTATCAAACGGAGTGATGGTCCTATATGAGTGCATTCTCTTAAACATCTTTACCTGTTGGAATTGTCCATCCTACCTAATATCGAGAGAGCGACTGAAATGATTACCCTCCCCATCATACCTGAGAGTTATATTGACGACACTAATCTGCCTTTACCCTCTAAGAGATGAGAATAAAGTTTGGCTCTGTCCAGCATGCAACTTGCCTCAAGGAGATCAAAATATGATTGCCTGCGACCTCTGCAACGAGTGGTACCACTTTAATTGTATGGAAATGGCGGTGTCTCCACCTGAGAGGCAGAAGTGGTACTGTCCTAAATGTGCACCCCGAAGAAGACGTCGAGGAAGGCCCAGCTTACTTCCCACATAAATTTGTTGGTCCTGGGTAAGACCTCAAACTACATCCAACAATAGAGTTTATCTAGGGGACAGAATGAGGATACTCCGAACCACTGTTGCTTCCAGGTGGCCTTTAACAAAGGCCTAGCACCTGTTCGTCTCCTGCCAGGGTTACGGTGAAATCTTAATCAATAGTTTCCCTTATTTTTGTAAATAATAACGTTATTAATTCAGCATGGCAAAATAAGTGCATAAATATCAATTTAGTTAAACAAACAGCCAACTAGGTGTATCAGAATTTTTGTAGGAATTTTTGACACCCCTAACACGAAACTGCGAATAAAATATAAAAAACTCGTAATATCTCTTTTAAAAGTGTGTTGTTTATTTTCTTTATAGATTATACTTCCAAAATAAACTATTAAAGTTGTTTTAAAAGTAATAGAAATATTATTTTTTTTAGTTTTTAAAAAACAGTAATGAATTTAATTGAATTTTACGAGTTCAGTATTTTTCAATTTTTAAACTTCAAAAATCTATCAAAATTTTCCTATTGATTCTATTTTTACGATATTTTCAGGGTCAATGTGAAATTTTATGCTCTTTCCAATAAACCGAATATAATATTTTAGACAAACGTTTTTATTTATTCACGCCCCCTCCATTTTGAAATATCTATTAAAAAGTAAATAATTAATTTACTCACTAAAGTTTTATTACAAATTGAAGAGAAAAGATCAATAAATAATATATTCAAATTTAAAACAAAAAAAAGTGTTTTTTTTAGAAATTTACCTGTAAAATCCAAAGTTTAAAACCTTTTTTTTTAAACCACGTTGTTTTTTTTGTTTTTTTTTTTTATGAAACCTTTAATTGAAAAAAAAAAAAATTACGGTTGGATTACATTTTTCGAGTAGTTATAAGCTTGGAAAGACAAGGGGTCGAATTATTCAATATTTTTCACGAAGTACCTAACACACCTAACAGCCAACACAATTAAAATTTGAATAATTTTCAATTGTTTTCGTAAATTTAATAAAAAATAATTTTATTAAATAACGAACACTTAAATATGCTTTCTAAAACAAGCAATCTTAGTTATGTCCCCTGTTTCTGAAATTTTATTTAAAAAAAATCGATCTGTCGCATTTCTTTGAACGAACACCCAATTTGCGATCCTCTCCAATCCATTCGGGTGGAATATAAAATAGAAGACATTAGGTTTGGAATGCCCCCCCTCGTATCTTTTTTTTTTTTCTTCAGTTTTCCTTCTCGTAAACTAGTTTTAAATAACTAGTTTACGAGAAGGAAAACTGAAATATGTCTTTCTTCGTATTCGTCCTGGATTTCGGGTTGCCTCTGAACACAAACAATACTGGTTCTGATATGCAATTAGATATTACGTAATCCTTGCTTGTCTACATACTTCGTACATAAGCATCCTTACAGGAGTTATCCATTGTTTTTAAAGGCGGCATTTTCTTTTTGGTTTTACAAATTATAACATTAAATTATTTCAAAAACAAATGTTCGGAAAAGCGAAACTTAATTCATTACTTTATAAAATGGACAGTAAGATTTGAATGAACGAACCTGAGGTTGGTAGATGGCCACTGAATTACAAGTTCCGTAGCAAACCAAACCATTTTTGCCCCAGTCTGCTGCGTGCGGTGAATTATTGCAACCACAGCTAATGTAGCATGTGCTTACGTCCACCATGTTGATTGACTTCCGGGAGGAAACGGTGTAACAGCAAATATTGAACCGGCTCGTTTTTCTTCCGCCTCGCTTCTATACTAAACTAGCTCTAAATATGCTCTATCAAGTCGCATATTTTTGCTAGGCTGGGAGGATAGTATAATGACGAACGAACATATATCATACCACCTCTCCCAACGAAGAATATAATACTTGGGAGTATGGTCTTATGACAACAGAATAGATACTAGACTACATTACAACCCCCCCCCCAAAGAAACAAGAGATAATGTCTGAAAGGATGGTATCATAACCACAGAAAAAATGCTACACTACCCTCTCCTCCTCGAAAAGTGGAGAAGATAATGCCTAGGAGGATGGTATCCTGATGAACGAACTTATTCTACAGACTAGCCTCCTTCACCCTCTCCAAAAAAAAAAAAAAGAAAAAAAAAGGGAATGCCTGAGTGGATAACAACAGAGTTGATGCTACATTACACTTCACCCCCCCCCCCCCTAAAAAAGGGAAGGTAATACTTGGGAGGATTGATTTTTTTTTTCAAGTACTCTAACCGCTGTGCAATGGGCTCTTGCGGACCAAAACAGTCGACAGAAACGTTCCTAAGTTTGACAAGATACACCTGAAGAAAGTCGAAAACTCATAACCTATTACCAAACGAAAGCACCATCCACTCTAGATGGATTGAAACGTTGTGAAAATGACATTCAAGATGAGAACAGTAATCCAAAGAATCCAAATAATACGAAAGTCTGTGGTGTTTTATGCACACAACGTCAGTTTTATTTGCATATTTTACTCCTTTTTTTTTTTAGCTTGTCATCCTTGGAATGACTGAGATAACGGATGAATGTCTGGCATCCAGTAGGATACCCCATCCCCAGCATAAGCAAAATGATAAAGCCGTAGATTTGTTGCGATTTTGTGATAGCTGAGCTAAGAAGATTAAAGTTAAGTGTAGGGTCAGGGCTAATTGTTTGTATTTTATTCAAATTAGAAAACCCTTACACAGAGTAAGTTGTGGGAACATGATGTACAACAGAAATATCTCCTACATTTTAAACTTATGCATCGCGAATAAACATATGTAAGTGTTAATGTATCTATTTAGTTAATTACTTACCATTTTATTTTCAGATATCTTCATTAAGTAATACAATTCGGACTATATGCGTATTGTGCTTTTGCTGTGAAAATGCCTTGAAGAATGATAAATCTTGTAACACATAAAGCATTTCAAACTCATAACCTGTTACCGAACGAAAGCGCCATCCACCTTAGATGGGTTGAACCGGCTTCCTCCAAAGGAGGAAGTTTCATGGGAATATTAAATTAACAAGCGGTCTCCAGTTGCATGTATATCCTCATCAGGGAATATGATAACGTTAGGCTTGTAGCAGTTCTTGAAGGGAGGTATCGATATCCCTCTACATACTATTCTTGATATTCCCAAAGGTTCACTCATCCGGCACTAACCAGGCTTAACATTGCTTAACTTTGTCAGGGGATATGATATGTTAGGTTTCAGAAGTTCTTGCAGGGAGGTGTCGACATCTTTCATACATACAGTGCTTAGTATTCATGAATAGTCACTTATCTGATACTAACCAAGCTCAATATTGCTTAATTTCAGTTATTAAACAAGAACTAATGTGTCAATGTGATTATGCTGTATATCGTATGTGATGTTGGAATGATGTTGTTCCAGATAGAAAATCAACATTGCTATAAGTTGCAAATTGCAAAGCCAAAGATTTAGCACTCAAAAGAAAGCTACCTAGAAGATCTTGAAGTACTCAATCTCTAAATAGCCCTTTCACATACATACTTCCAGCTAACCCATCAAGCAGCAAAATCCCACCTCTTCACCATTGAGATCCCTAGATGTTGGAAAGCCTTCTACTTTAACAACATTCTCTCTGTTAGACTGTTAGACTTTGGAATTCCTTCATTGTTTCCTGCTTCATGACTGTACTACTACTGCAAAAGTTTAAATGTAATGTGAATAGACATCTAACTGTTGAACTCCCCATGGTCTCTTCTTAGACACGATCCCAAATAGTAACCTCTTACATACCAAGTGGCAATAGTGGCAATATACCTTGTTTGGGGTAAAAAGAGTCAAAAAAGAAAAAGATTCTATGAGACTTTCTGTTACTACATCTCGTATAAGTTCAGGTCACAGAAATGCTCTGCCTTCGAATTGTCTGAGTGAACAGTCAAAAGAATTCTACATATTGGTCTGAACTTCCACCCACAAAAATTATCGATTGCTCAGAAACTGAATGAACGTAACTGAAAAGATAAAATGTCATGTTGTGACGCTGTCCTTCAAAATGTTTCACTTTCTTTTTAAAATTTTCTCATCATTTTGGTCTAACTGGGGATGGAACATTCTACCGGATGCCAGACATTCACCTGCCATCTCACACATTCAAACCGAGAGATCTTTTTAAGAGTCTAACTGCCTTTTTAATTGCAATTGTTTGTATCGCTCTTGCACTTGGTTCACGGAGTATATTTGCCAGGTATTTTTTTGTAAATCTTTTTAATGAGTCCGGTTGCTCCTATTATTACTAGAATTATGGAGATCTTCCTCAGATTCCAATTTCTTTTCATATCGTACATAATATGTTGGTATTTTGTTATTTTTCCTTCTTAGTTCTGTTTAATCCAGCATCATAGGGGGCGCTAGCTTTTATTAGCGTTGCTTTTTTTTCGTCTTCGTGTTCCACATCACTATATCATATTTAATAGCTCTGTTTTAGTATCTGTTTTGATGCTACACTTCAATTTCTTGTTCTCGGTTAGTGGGGGAGAAATCCTTCACGATTGAGACAATTTTTATTTTTGTTTCTTTTCTCCACATTAAAAAATGACCCTGGTGTCTAACTCTGCCCTCGTGGGGGGGGGGCAAAGTAAATAGGAACTATAGGAATTGTATAGACGTAGTGGATGGGGTATGACTTATTTCCAACCTTTTTTTTTTCTGATAGATGATTCTAGAACTTGTTTCTTCATTCGATATTCAACTTTGTACAGATATTTATGCATTCCCTTGTGTTGCACTGTCTTGTTTCTGTCATAACTCTTTGAGCGATAGAAAACATTGGAAACCATTTTGTGAAAGTGACTAGTAAATAAAGGTTACCATTATAGAGGATATCATTTAGAAAACCAAATGAAAAAAAAATTCTTTAACCTTTTGTTCAGAACATTAATGTTGTAAAATTCTCATTAATCAAATGTTCTTTACGTGAGTTTTTTTTTTTTTTTTTTTTTTGCGCTCTCTTCTTTTATACATCTTTTGCATTTGATTCAATCTTTTTCTACTTCTATAGAATAGAATAGAAGTAGAAAAAGATTGAATCAAATGCAATAGTCAGCAACAAGCTTCTATCTATCTGGTCGGGCTCCTTGCTCGGACCAATATGACTCTCTCTCTCTCTCTCTCTCTCTCTCTCTCTCTCTCTCTCTCTCTCTCTCTCCAGATTTCCCTGTCTTCCATCAGCTGCCTCAGATCTTCAGGAACACAGTTAATGTCATATGCATTTTGCTGGATGTACATGAATCAAGGTCGTCCCATGTTTGTGAGCCTATGCCGTAGAGTCCGCAGCAATACATTTCTCACCAGCTTTTGTTTGCTTCTCTGATAATGACCAGCAAAACGTAGACATTATTCCCTGATAGTTGTAGATATGGCAGGTAGGTTGCCATAAAGTTGCTGCTTCATGGGATGATCTTGCCAAGATATATTTAATACTGTTCATAGCATACTGGTGTATGTGCCGTCTAGCTTTCTTTCCAATCTTTTGATGAGTGTCCAGGCTGTAGCACTATAAACAAGGACAGGCTCTACCACTGCTCTGAAGAACTGCCTTTTCAGTTTATTAATTAGTCTTGAAGTTCATACTGACTGCAGCTTATCCAATGCAGCCCATATTTTTGAAGTGCAAATTTCAATATCTTTTTTCATGGAACCTATGTTGCTACCCAGGTACATACAAGCTTAAACGTCCGTTATAGATTTAAAATATGAATTACTTTTTTTTTCTTCTTTTCCTGTTTATTATTGACTTATTTTTTAAACTGTTAAAGGATCACAGGAGAAAGTTTTTTTTTTCAAGGTTTTATTGAGAGAGAATATATTTGAGAAAGAGAGAGATTAATGTTATTTTAGCCAATTGTTTATTTCTTAACTTTCTAATTTAAGAAATGATGCTGACGGGCATAAGCATCAGTAACATTAGCTGAGAATATCAGTTTTCTACATCATTGGCAGAGTCTCCTACGTATGGTTTCCATTGAGAGACTGATCTGAAAACCTTAGTTTTCTCTCACCCAAAAAACGTCATTCATCATATCCTCATATCGTTTGACTCCTGTTTTGTCTATGGCATTTAACCTCTACTCTCTGCCTTACTTTATGCACCCATCTCTGGGAATGATTGTTTGCAGATCAAAGTCATCTTGACATGCATTAAATGTTATCCTTGTTAAAAATTCACACCAGCTAACTTAATCGCTACTGATGTAATGCCCCTGATATATAACAATTTTTCATGGGTTTTGTTTTCTTTTCCATTTGCTGGTCCTGAATATGACCTTAAACTATATCCGATGGTAAGGCTCCAACTTGTGGGGTTTGGGGAGTGTGGAGCCACCTCTTAATTTCATTGCTCCCAGGTCCATTTTGACCCGGTGTGGTAGTACCTGTTAGGGCCCCAACTGTGGGTTAAATAGAAACTGACTTGAAAAAAAAAAAAAATTGTTCTATTAAAAAAAGTTTCTTCAAAATCACTGGATTCGGTATAAAATAACTTGAAAAGTGTTGATATGCTGTAAAACAAAAACAACCAAACCATCTTCCATTTGCCAACCTTTCAAATGTGGGAGATATTTTTGTTGAAGCCTGTATTTAAAAAAATCATTTAATGCAAGGATTCATATCAAAATAAAAAACAGTTCTTTTAGTAGAATTAAATGTTGGGTTTGTAGAAATGAAATTGAAAATGTAAAAATGGAATTATTAGATCACTAAGAATCTAATGTCCTATTCCATTAATCATATTTTTGTTGATTATAACGTTTTCATATGTTTTTTGTTTTGTTTTTTTGCTGTTGTTTCATAATTTCATATCATATGATCTTTACTTTATCATTTTACAAATGCAGGTCAGGCTAACATAATTTCATTATTTGGAGATTTCAAAAAACATCTTGGAACCCATCGATATATCAAAGATTTGTGGTGTTTATGAATACGAATTCGGTCAGCGGTCATATGCCTTTCAGACGTATAGAAACATTAAGTATTTAGTGATATTGATGGTCTTAGAGGATTTGGCCTGGTCGTTTCAGTCTTGGAAATCAATCGCATGGTAGGCCTGTGACTGCGATTGATAATGATGAGCTTAAAGCAGTATTGGAAGCAGATAGATCTCAAAGAATGCATGCTTTAGCGGAAAGATTTCAACTCCTATTGTATTGGACCATCTGAAACCGAGAGAAAAGGTAAAGAAATTGGACAAGTAGAGACCACATAAATGGAAGGAGCACCAAACAACATGTCGTCTTGAAACTTGCTGTTTCCTGTTGTAATGACAGAAAACACAACCATTTTTTTTTTACAAGGAAGACACCTATATTTTTGAAGTGCGCATTTCGATATCTTTTTCATGGAACCTATGTTGCTACCCAGGTACATACAAGCTTAAACGTCCGTTATAGATTTAAAATATGAATTACTTTTTTTTCTTCTTTTCCTGTTTATTATTGACTTATTTTTTAAACTGTTAAAGGATCACAGGAGAAAGTTTTTTTTCAAGGTTTTATTGAGAGAGAATATATTTGAGAAAGAGAGAGATTAGCCAATTGTTTATTTCTTAACTTTCTAATTTAAGAAATGATGTTGACGGGCATAAGCATCAGTAACATTAGCTGAGAATATCAGTTTTCTACATCATTGGCAGAGTCTCCTACGTATGGCTTCCATTGAGAGACTCATCTGAAAACCTTAGTTTTCTCTCACTCAAAAAACATAACGCCATTCATCATATCCTCATATCGTTTGACTCCTGTTTTGTCTATGGCATGTCGTCTTGAAACTTGCTGTTTCCTGTTATCATGACAGAAAACACAGCCATCTTTTTTTTTTTACAAGGAAGTCACCACTTATGAAAGCCTGCAGGCCACTCGGGAATAAGGGTCATTGCGTGTACAGTAATCAATGGGACAATATCGTAGTAATCGCTAGTAATGGAGATCTGATAAAGTGTCTTACTTAAGGGGGCGGTTCATCAGGAACTTGTTTATGTTGGACTCATAGACATCCAAGTTGTAGTCAGGTGGGAAACAGGCAAACGGAAGAGAGTTCCACAGGCATGCACTTCTAAGAAAGAAGCTTTTTTGCACCGTACTGTTACGTGTGATGAAAAATGGATTGCTCTAAACAATCACAGACGTTCAGTAAGATGATTGGATAAGGATGAAGTCCCAGAACACACGGCAAAACTGGAGTTCCATCAAAAGAACTTAACGGTTTCATGGTCTTCAGCTGGTGTCATTCATGGAAACTAGTACGGCAATATCAGCAGATATATATATCAACAATCACATATTATTATTCTTGTTTCTGGCATTATCTTCTTCCGTAAAACTATTTAATAATTTTTTTGGCATGGGTGGAACTTCAGACCAATACATAGAATTCTTCTGATTGTTGAAATTAGTGTCACCAATGATGTGGGGTCAAACAGAGCTGAGTGGGAGAATATAACGAAATACCAAGGTTTTTTTGTATGACACGAAAAGAAACTGGAATCTTAGGAAGATCTCCATCATTCTAGTAATTATAGGAGCAATTGCACTTATGAAAAATAATTTCAAAAACTACTTGGCGAATATACCCAATGAACCAAGTGCAAGAGAGATACAAACATTTGCACTTAAAGGTTAAAGTTAGAATCTTTAAAAAGATTTCTCGGTTTGAATTTTTGAGATAGTGAGTGAATGTCTGGCATCTTGTAGGATACCCCATCCCCAGCTACAACAAAATGATAAAAATTAAAAAAAAAAGGGAAACATTTTGAAGGACAGTGTCACAACATGACATGCCATCTTTGTGGTCGCATTTATTCAGTTTCTGAGCAATCAATAATTTCATGGAAATTCAGACCAGTACATAGAATTCATACATTAATTAATCAATCACCATGAATAAAAAGTTGTTTAATATACGAAACAGGATTGTAGGGAAAAAAGAACTTAAAATCTGAAAGTCTATAGCCGTTTTGTCATATTTGCTTCTTTAGTTTTTTGGGGAGTGTAAAATCATGTCTTAGTTGCAATTACTCCTATGTACATTGTGTCCCATTTACCACCGCTGTAGAACAGTGCCACTCTGTGTGCATTGCGCATTTAATTGGGAACAGCGCCCTAAACACAACTTTTCTGCTTGAAGTATCAGCAAACAAAGAGATAATACGAAATGATCATGTTGATATATCGGTTCTCGTTAGATAACCAAAAAGTTAAGCAACATTAATTCTGATCAGTACTAGATGGGTGACCATTTGATAATACCTGCTGCTTCATGTAGGAGGATGTCAAGCATCTCTATTGCAAGAACTGCAAAAACCTAACGTTGTCTTCTCCAAGTGATTGGGGACCATTTACGAATTTGATATTCCCATAAAATTTCCTTATCTAGAGGATACTGGTTCAACCTGTATATGAGGAGTGTCGCTTTGCTCCGATCAGGGGGTTAAGAAAGAGATAGAAAATCTCCACCTAGAAGACACATGGTTTCACAACTTCCATCTGGGGTCACCTCTAACCCTTATAGTGCTCCATTCAAACATAATCCTTATTGTGTAACATATTGATCGGCTAACCCAATTATTTGCGGTTGACAATAATGAAAAACAAGCACAAAATAATAGCAGATACTTATGTTGTACTATACCTTAAAGATTGGAGCATTGCTTAGTAGGGGATGCTACATTTTTCATTTTGTTATGTAACATATCCTGTGAGCAACAATGTACGGCGTGTCAACAAATCAAGACCATATTTTAATGGAAAATCACCCATGACAAAAAATAAAGCCACTTTATCTAAGGAGCTAAAAAAAAAAAAATTATTTCAAAGTTAAAAACTAACCAACGATAAGTATTAGATTTTGGCTCAGAAACAGCAATTCTTCCCCTTTTGTCAGAAACATCGTTCATGGAATGTGAAGATTAAAGGACAAAAACAAAGAGATAGGAAATCTCCACACAGAAGGCGCATGGTTTCACAACTTACATATGGGGTCACCTCTGACCCTTAAGGTGCCACTAAAACTGTTCCATTCTAACACGGTCCTCGTTGTATAACATATTCATTGAGCAACAGCATATGACTGTATGCTAAAAGATGTCGGACAGATGTATTTTGCTGTTGTTTAGAATAAATGTGTCATTTTATTTTATTTATTTTTTTTTACTCATGTTCACCCCTTACAAAGCATATCACCACTTGGACGTAAAAGGCTACTATCTGGGGCCATGTCTAGGAAAGATTAACAATGTATTTGTTTATGTTACCTTTAAACTTTTGCATATCAGTACAGCCAGGGAAGCAGGCAGTAGGAAGGGAATTCCAAAATCTAGCTGTTCGAAGGAAGAAACTATTAGAATAGAAAGCTTTCTGGCATTTAGGGACATCAACAGTGAAGGGGTGAGATCTTATTGCTAAGCGGATTTGTTGGGGATATGTACGTCGAGGGGGTACAAGTGAAACGAGTTCATCAGAACACATTCCATTAAAATATTTGTAAAACAGGCACAGTGATGCAACATTGTAGCGATGGGATAAAGGCTGGAGCTTAGCTGATAAAGTGGGACCGATTAGATTGACAACTCTTTATTTCACAGCTCATGTATTAAACGTATATTTCAAACATATTTATCATTAGACTGAAAGTCTAAGACCAAAACTACGGTTAACACATTTATTTGTAGTTGACAATTATGAGACAAGTCACATACATTACATAAAACCATAAAACTCTTTAAGATAAAAACAGTTCTTAGCAGCGGCTGAAGACTCACTTCTACATTTTGTAGTGTAACAGAGTCGGTGCCGCTGACGCTGATAGCAACAGCAGATGTATAAAGATATGCAAATGATCAAGCCGGCTGTGTGAAGTGACGTCACAACAGAGATAAAAGGATAAAAGTTCGGCAGAGTGGTGTTCGAGACATGACGAGAGAAGCACATGTTCGAGATACGTAGGTGACGTTACAATGGAGACGAAAAGTCACGCGCAACTGGAAAATGAGAAACGAATTGTTTAAATATTTAGAAAAAAATACGTTGTTGGAAATACCAGATATAAAGGTTTTTGTTAAAAAAGACAGTGAATCGATTTTTTCCCCTTTCTGTTTCCTTGTGATGCGTTAACATTGTAATGAAAACATTACAATAAGAGCTCCACAGAAGAGATTTAACAGTGGTTGATTCTTAATACTCTATAACCCCTTTCGAGTACAATCAAGGAGAAATACTCAGCAGTGCTCAAAACTGGCACACCATTATAATCTGTTCCAATATAGATATTGCATATCGACATCCATATTTCTCAAAACCCTGAATCATTTGACTCGTAGATCCATGTTTTTTTTTTTCAAAATCCTTAAAAAGAGTTTCTTAATATGAATTCAAAAAATATTCGGAAACGTTTTATTTTTTTTTTTTATTTAATCCATATTTACCAAAATCTTCTTATATAATTTCCAGATCCATATTTACCCCACCCCCGCCAACATCCTCAAATCTTATGCAAGTCAATTGTCTCCAAATAGATTAGATGATGTTTTAAAAAAATATTCACTGCAGACAGTTTCAAAGGAAAAAAGAATTAAAAACAAACATTTACAAAAAGCAAAAACAAAATTAAAAAAAAATAGCAAAAAATACAGCAAAAAGCAAATATATATATATATATATATATATATATATATATACATACATACATACATATATATATATATATATATATATATATATATATATATATATATATATATATATATATATATATATATATATATATACAAAAAAAAGCAAAAATGAATAGCGAAGCAACGGAAGCTGAAATGGGAATCTCCATTTTGGATAAATCTTTTAGAGTTTATGGTTGTAGAGAATTTAAATTTATTATTATCCTTTTCTTTGGTGAAGGAGATGGTTGGAGAAAAATGTCGGTAATGAAGAAAAACCATGTCATGTATTAATATATATATATATATATATATATATATATATATATATATATATATATATATAAATCGATGTTAAAAGCAGGTATATTTTATTTAGACTAGAAAGTTTAACTTATCGTGTATCAATCGTAAATGCCAATTAGAAAAAAAATATTTCTACCAATTCAGTGTCATACAGTGCAGCTATGTGTGTGTACGCACGCACACGCGCATACACACACGCTCGCGCGTGCACACACACACACACATGCCTCTATACAAAATTAGATGTGTGTATGTCTCTTTCTATATATAAGGCACAATGTCTGTGTGTGATGTTGGTGTGTTTCTTTTAGAAAGAAAAGGTTAGAGAATCTATATATAATCTAAAAGTGTATTCTTGTGTAAAATTTACTGGAGCAAACAATGCAACGTCCAGATGAGAACTATAGTGAATAAAAATTCAGAAAAATAAGACAATGGAAATATTTCCGAATTTCTAAGTGCACCCCTAGGGGAGCTATTAAGACTTAATTCCCTTAAATATATCCTATTTTTATGAAATGAAAATCATATGTATAAAATTTTCTGGAGAACACAATGGAAGTGATTCTAAATCTCTAAATACCCTCCTAACCTTAGGGAATTGGAGCCGAACATCTTTAAAATTTTAAATATATAGAACTAGTGAGGATAAAATACGCTTAAATATGATATTTTAATTTGTTGAGATTTTGTATATTATTATTATAGAGTCATGATTTCAAATGTAAAAAAAAAGTATTTAGGTATCATCAGCTAGAATCGAACCCGTAGCATTCAAAGCTGGTGAGATTACCACTGTACCGACATGACCACGCATATTAACCGATTAAGAATTAAAAAAAGATGAATGTACAAAATGTTTAACGATTTTTTCAATTTTGACCCATTTTTAACCTGTTAAAAACTATTTTAACCGACTAATTAAAGAACGGTCTGTAAAAAAAATTAATTATTTGAGGCCCCTAGCGCTGCTCTGTGACTTTTAGTTTGGGAGGAGATAGAGTTTGAAAATATGGAAACAGACAGACCGACCGACAGACAGGCCGATACACAGACAGACATAACCAGTTATATATTAGATTTTGTTGAAATTTATATAACACTAGCGGGGGGTACCCGGCGTTGCCCGAGTGTTTGGAGGTGTGTGTGGTCGGGCGGGGGTGGTGGGTTTAATGAAAACCTAAGAGTAATCGAAGTAAAAAAAGAAAACAGAAAAACTAACATTAAAACTTATCTGAAAAATAAAGCGGTGGGGGGGGGTACCCAGGCGGTGGGGGGAGGGTAATCAAAACAAAAAACACACACAAAAAAAAACTAACGTAAAGCAAACGAACGATGTTAAATGTAAAAATCTGAAAAACAAAAACAAAAAAGAAAACTGAAAAACGAACGTTAAAACTTCTGAAAAATAACCTCCCACCCCCCCAAAAAACACGTGACCCCCCCTCCCTGTTTCAATATCAAAATTTAAAAAATCGGCGGGTACCCGGGTGTTTTTGGGTGTCGGTCGGGGGTGGGGGATGTTAATGAAAACCTAAGAATAAGCGAAGTAAAATAAAAAAAAAAAAACAGAAAAACGAACATTATGTGAAAAATGGCTTAAATAACCCTGCTTCAATATTAAAATTTAAAAAATCGAAAAAAAAGAAGACATCTCACACCACGATTCGAACCCAAAACATTTAGATAATGAACCAACGCTCTAACCAACTGAGCTAACACGACGTACACAAAATTGTGTCAGTTCTTCAAATATTCTAAACTAAATCAGGCCATGACGTCCTCTGACGCATGCATAGAACTTTTCTCATCATGAGAGTACGGTCTCTGTTGACCTCCCTCTGTAGAAAAGTGTTGATTTCAGGGTGAAAAAATTACCGTTTTTGCCCAATTTTTCAATATTTGTCGGGCGAAGGATGGGGCTTTCATATGAGACCAAGTTTGTGAATTTTTGTTCAGTCTGTTGAAAGTTTTTTAGCAGACACACAAACATACACGCATTACATACATACATACATACATACATACATGCATACATGCATACATACATACATACATTTTCGCTTTTCTATATATATAAAAGCGAAAATGTGTGTATGTATGTATGTGTGTTTGTGTGTCTGCTAAAAACTTTTGACAAACAGAGCAAAAATTCACAAACTCGGTATCATATTGAAGCTCCATCCTTCGCTCGAAAAATATCGAAAAATTGGCCAAAAACGTTCATTTTATTACCCCAAAATCGACAATTTTCAACAGGAGGTGGGGTCAACAAAAACGGTCTTCTCGTGACGACGACCGGTTCTATGCATGCGTCAGACGACGTCATGACCTGATTTACTTTAAATAGTTGAAAAACTGACTAAATTTCATGTACGTCCCATTAGGTCAGTTGATTAGAACGTTGGTTCATTATCTAAATGTTCTGGTTTTGAATCATGGTATGAGATGTCTTTTTTTTCTCCAGTTTTTAAATCTAAATATTGAACCAGTGTTATTTAAGCCATTTTTCACGTAACGATCGTTTTTCTGTTTTTTTTTTTACTTCGCTTATCCACCCCGACCACACACCCAAAAACACCAGGGTACCCACCGATCTTTTAAATTTTAATATCGAAACAGGCTTATCTAAGCCATTTTTCATGTGTTTGTTTTCTGTTTTCATCGTTCGTTTGCCTTACGTTAGTTTTTTTTGTGTTTTCTTTTTCGATGTTTTGATTACCCCCCCCCGCTTAAGTTTTAACATTGTTTTCTTTTTTTACTTCGCTTATAACAAACGAACCTGGTCATTGACGTTGTCGTCCTAACGCTCGAAGACTTCCATGCGCGCACCTGTCAATTTGGTTCTTACTTAAATAAATTCAAACATCTTTCAGTAACTCATTCTGGCTGGCCGATTTTATTTTCAAACTTCGCCTCAGGGCTTCGGGTTCGATCCTACCAACTTTTACCCCCTCCCGGTTTCTTTTTTATTTAACACCACACACACCTCCAAACACCCGGGCAACGCCGAGTACCCCCGCTAGTATATATATAGATGTAAAAATTTTGTATATATCTAAAACTCAGTGTGTGTTTGTATGTGTGTGTGTGCGTGACCATAGAAAGAAAGGTTAGAGAATCTGCATAAAATCTAAAAGCATATTCTTATGTAAAATTTACTGAGGAAAACAATTCCAATGTTCCTAAATCTCTAAGTGCAATCGTAAGGTGACTCTGAGGGTATAACCACATGAAAATTTTAAATATATATTTTATGAAGTTAAAATCATATTTTAAAATTTTCTGGAGAAGACAATGGAAGTGGTTCTCAATCTCTAAGTACCCTCCCAGCCTAAGAGAATTATCGGAGTCGAACATCCTTTAAAACTTCAAATATATAGTATTTTGTCAAAATATATATCATATGTAAAATATTCTATATATCTAAAACTCAGTGTTTTTGTATATGTGTCTGCGATGTTCCTTAATGTTGTATATGTGTCTGCGGTGTTCTTTAAAGCTTAGAAAAACTACATAAAATCAAAAAGTGTATTTTTATGTAAAAATTTACTGTGAAAAACAATACAAATGTGTCTAAATCTCCAGGTGCACTCCTAAGGCGGTTATGAGGCCATAACCCTCTTAAAATTTCAACTATATACTATAGGCAAAAAATCTATAACTATATACAAGTATTATTCCAAAAGTAATGCATCCTATTTTCTAACTAAAAAAAGAAAATTGAAGAGCTATGAAGACAGGAGTGGTATCATTATAACGAGTAACCATTTGTGCTCCAGAATTAATTTTTCTACATAGTCACCATCATTCTCAATGCATTTTTACAAGCGATGTGCATTTTTACAAGCTGTGTATAAGCTTCCGGAACATTCTTTGTCACTCACACGTCTGTCGCCACTCTGAAATCAACAAATCCATCTCCTAACTATGCTGACATCAACTGAATTGGCTTTGTAAACGTTTAACAAGTGGCAGTGAATGTTGATTGGTTCAATTTTTTTCTGCATGGAAGAAATTAATGATGCATTTCTCCTTCTGATGATGAAGAGTAGTAGCAATTGTGTTTGTTTTAGTTATCTCATCTGATGACGTAACTAAAACAAACACAATTGCAACTACTGTTTTTATTTATTTTTTGTGATCATGTCCCTATTCTTTTATTTTCTTTGAAAGTTGATAGGTTCATACTCTTCTCATGGGTCAGGGCAGAATAGATTTAAAAAAATTGGCATAATAATTGCAAAAATGATTCTGCGCTACGAAACAGATGCTGTCAAGAATTGAACATTTAATATGTTGAAAGAAATAAATGGTAAGAGGAGCAAAATCTGGAAATTTGGAATATAGACTTTTTGTCATTTCTCTCTCTCTTTCTCTCTCTCTCTATATATATATAAATAAAAATTACAATAAGTTTCCCAAGGTAATCAAAATGGTAAACTTAAAATATATTATAAATATTAAAGAGTTAATATTTGCAAGTAAAATAATCTCAACCAGATGTAAAAGCTCAATAAAACCGAAAAGGAAATAGAGCTTATAATATGAACAAATGATTAATAAAACATATTAAAAGACATCTTGAAAAAGAGTTAAAAACATATTTAATTTTAAAAAGGAAGCACAAGATAAGTGGATAGTCCTTAATACACGGAGTTTTGAAGAAATACTCTCCTTCTCATCAGAGGGCAGGAATTAGCAAAATGCAGGATCGGATTTTGCATGTAAAAGTATTTAGTGAAACTACAAGTAAGTCACAGATCTTACTTGGTTAAAAAAAGGGTGAGGTAAGGGGAGTAGGAGGTAAAAGAAAAATGACAAAAAGATTTCACATGAATCGATAGTCCGGTGAAGGGTAAAAAATCCAAGAATGGTAAAATCCAAACACGGTAGAATTAAAAATTTCCAATCCAACAGGTAAGTTCCAAATGGTCCAAAATGATCCAAAAGGCAGAATTCCTTGGAAAAAATCACAAATGGAATGAGTTCCAAGTCATTAAAAGAAAAGTTCAAATGTGCACAGAAAAAGCACTGGAGAGAATATTTAAAACACGTCTGCCAAGGCCGGAGGAATCAAGTAAATTAAGGTTTAAAAAAATTAAGGTTTATATATATATATATATATATATATATATATATATATATATATATATATATATATATATATAGGGGAAGAAATCAGATGGTTTGACAAGATCCCTAAAAACCCAAAAAGCAAATTTATCATGTTCGACATAGATGTGTACTACCTCTCCATTTCCCCTGCACTATTTAAGAAGACACTTAAACTAGCAGAAGATGAAATTGAAATGATAAAACTAGCCAGAAAAACCCTAATCAGATATAACTGTGAATTGTGGACCAGAAAAGATAGAGAGGGCCATTTTGACATTACAATGGGTGCCCCAGACTCCTCGAAGGTCACTGACTTGGTTGGTCTCTACTTACTAAGGGAGATAGACAAGAAAATTTCAGGTTTCATTTGGGGTCTTTACAGGGACGACACACTTTTCGTACTTAATTCTAGCAACCGTATTACGGAAAAATCAAGAAAATACATCAGAAATTTTTTTAAGGAATTTAGATTAGAGATAACAATGGTCAGCAATTGCAGGATAGTAAATTTTCTGGACGTTACCCTCAACCTAAACAATAGCACATACGAACCCTACCACAAACCTAACCAAAAAACTTTCTACATAGATTACCGATCAAACCATCTGAAATGCATGAAGAAAGAACTGATCCCCAATATTTCTAAAAGAGTCTCAGAACTTTCTAAGAATGAGAATCTTTTTGAAAAAAACAAGGAATACTACAATGAGGCCCGTAGGAGATCAGGATACAACGGAAAAATTGAATATAACAATAACAATAATAGTAACTTCAAACCTAACTGCGTAATCTCATACAACATGGCAATGAGAGCTAGAAAAAAACCTAAGACCAATAACGAAAACGTTGAAAATGATCATAAGAATAGAAACAGAGGGGGAAATAATAACAGCAAAACAGGGAAGGATGAGGGTTGTACCATTAATAAGAGAAATAGACGCAAGAGACAGGTTTGGTTCAATCCACCATTCAGCGAGCATATCAGAAATAATATACCTAAGGAATTCTATAGAATAATAGACCAAAACTTCCCCCCGGATAATAAACTAAGCAAAATAATAAATAGAAACTCTGTAAAATTATCTTTCTCAACATCCAGAAACTTAACTAACACTATAATCAGCTCCAACAATAGAAAAATCAGCAAAATAAGGAACAACAACGAATTAGCATCAAACAAAAATATACCAAACAGAAAATGTAATTGCAGAATACCTGAAAATTTTCCGTTGGATAGGAAATGTCTAACCTCGGAAATAGTGTATATATGCGAGATAAAAACCGATAACACTAAGAAGATATATCTGGGAGCCACGGGAACAGTGTTTAAGGACAGATACAGAAATCATGTAGTATTGTTTGAAAAGGAACCTGGGACAGAAACTAATAGAGATGGCGTAAACTACAGCAGGGGGTTGGGCACAAAAATAAGCATTAGAAATAAAAACAAAAAGAAAAATACCACTGCATTAGGTGATTGGATTAGGGAACTTAACAGAAATAATGAAAATTTTTAATTAAAATGGTCAGTAGTGAACAGGGGGAGGAGGTACAGCCCTGGAAAATCAAAAAGGTGCAATCTATGTTTATTGGAAGCTTTCTACATTGTAAATTCCAAAGAGGAAATTTTGAATAAAAGACTTGATGCCATACAGGGATGCCTTCATAGAAATAGATTTCTGCTACCACGCCTTAAATGTAACTGAGGCATAACCTTTTTACAACAATAAGGATCATCAGATGCCAGGATTAAATTTTAATGTAGAGTAAAATAGGTAGAATTGTTACAATATAAATGAAGGATCCAAATCTAACATGCGACTATAGTTTCCTTTCTTCTTAACCGGGTAAGAAATATAAATAAAGTATATAGCTCATCTAGGAATGGGTTTTTTTCTCCATAACGGCAAGCATTCTTGTATTCTATCATAGCAGTATTAACGGTGAAATAAGTAACACCCTTTTCAAATCAATAAAACAACTCAGCAATTAATCTAGTTATTATTAAAAATTAAATTAGCAACTTGGGGACTGTTAATCTATTTTTTTTTTTTTTTTTTTTTTTTTACACAGTGATCACCACTTATCAAGGCCCGGAAGCCACTCAGGGATAAGGGTTATTGTAAGTACATCACGTTAGTGAGGAGATTTTATGAAGTGTTTAATTAGGGGGGCGGTTCATTAGGAATTTGTTAACATTAGACTTGAAGACATCCAAGTTGTAGTCCGGAGGGAAGCAGGCAGACGGAACAGAGTTCCACAGGCGTGCAGTTCTAAGAAAGAAGCTTTGCTCATGAAATCCGCGTTTTGATTTAGGCACAGATATAGAGTGGGGGAAATTTTTCACAGTGGATTCAGCTAGACGGGTGTTTTTCGTGAAAGATTGGCGAGGGGGGGACCAGGGATTGGAGTTCAGACGAGCACCTGCCATGAAAATAACGATAAAACAAGGATAGGCTCGCAACGTCTCTTCTGTGGGAGAGGGGTTGCAATTTAAATTAGATATTTAAATATTAATTCAATTGATTTTGTCATCTGAAACCCTAGGTTGGTAGAATCCATGCTGACTTACTTATTCTCCTACTTTACTCCATGGTCTTAGTGTTTTTTACCCATAAATGCAGGAGTAGACATCTTCCCACCGGAGTAAAACACACTTGGAGCCATGGGTGGTTTTGCTGTCAGAATAATAATTAAAGGACATACAATATTTTATTTATTTAGACAACCCAAGAACACAATGCATGAATTATATGACAGGAGCAGCATAAGTGATTAATAACAGATGCGGGTTAAACACAACCTATTCTTTTAGATCAAAAACATAATTTATATACTTAATTTGTTAAATAAGCCATTGTAGCACGTTCTGAACCTATCTGATTAAATTAATTATTAAATCATAGTCGCCTTCTAGTAATCAATGAACCGATAACACAAATGGCCTGGATTACCTCCCTTTAACCATTATAAGAAACAAAATCGACCCAATTCCAAACAGAATTAACTAGCACTACCTAACAACATAATTGGATTATCTCCCTTCAAATTATCCTAAGCAACGACATAAAAACATTTTTCAAGTAGAATAACAATGAATTTTCAGACAGTAAATAGATTAGAACACTTCACTCGAAATGTCCTACAAGGTTTATATATATTTAATATACCCATTTTATTTTATTCTCATATTCAATCAAATTCTAAACCTGAAATGGTTTTAACCCATGTACCAATAAAACGATAATCTATAAACATTACTTGCCACTAATACGAAACTAAAACTAACCGCAACGTCTTTACAAGGTTGTTATGGCCATAATATAAATATAGAAACAAAATTTAAAAAAAATCTTTTTACAAAAAATCAATCTTTGGGAAATAAAGGAATTTAGGAACCCAACAAATGGGATATATATATAAAAAAAGATTTTTTTAATGGCTTAGGGCTCTCCGTAGAAACTTCCCATAACTCTGTTATAAATAAGGATACGAAAATTAGGTGATACATTAATATTTAAATGGGCTTTTCCGTAACCACAACCAAGGTAAATGTTTCTTGCATGCTTTTCCCGTTAGGGAATCCTCCCCTTTTTTTCTTTCTATTCAAAAAATGTTACATTGCCAAAAGTGTGTTTATTCATAAAATCTGAAGAAATGCTGGTTCTTGAAAATTTTCAAGCGATATAATGCTTGAAATTGTCGAACTGGATATTGAAACAATTGTAATGTAAAATGAAATACACTTTTTGTTGCCATCAACACCTTGTCTTGAAGTCTTGATTTTGCATACACAGTATATAACACAATATATATATATATATATATATATATATATATATATATATATATATATATATATATACTAGCATTTCAGCCTGGCGTTGCCCGGGTGTTTGGAGGTGTATGCTGAGCAAAAAAAAAAAAAAAGGTAAATTTTTTAAACTTTGACCCCTATTATGACCCCTTAAAAGTTATTGTTTTGGGCTCAAATTGAGTTATTAAGTTAGATTCATGTCCAAGTAACCTACATCTAAAATTTTAAGTGTTTAGACCCAAAATTTGCGGAAGAGTTTGGTAGAGTTCTCAAAGGTCAAATCGTTGAACTTTGACCCCTTAACAGCCAAATTTCTAGTCGAAAACAGATCACATCGATTTTCCCAAATCTCAGTACACTGTATATTAAATTTCGAGTCTGTAGACTTAAAATTAACAGAGTTATTACGAAGGAAAATGTACACAGACACACAAACAGACGGACACACAGACACACAGGCACGTTCACTTATATATATATATATATATATATATAAATATTATATATTTATTGATTATAAATAATCTGTAAAACTAAAATCTTTAGACTTGTATTTTAACGTTTGAGAAAATATCTGCACATTCAACATGTGATTTTTTACTGTAATCGGTAAAAATAACAGATTTATATATAAATATTTAGAGATTTATAAAAAATCGGAACCGGTAATTGTATCAGAAACAGAAATTTAGTATAGAATCGGTAATTGCATCAAAATCGGGAAAAATATTTGAGTCATCTCATCACTAATATATATATTTATCGTGTATATTTAGGCAGCATTTTTTCATTTAAACAAATATTGTTAAAGACAACAGAGAGCTTTTGTTTATATATATATATATATATATATATATATATATATATATATATATATAACTACTTAATTTACTCACATAAGCCTGAAGAGTCCTAGAGTGGATGAAACGCGGAATATTCAGTGTAGCTTAATCGCCATATATATTTTATAAATTACTATATATATATATATATATATATATATATATATATATATATATATATATATATATATATATATAGTGGAGAGGGAGAGAGAGAGAAACTCTACATAATCTTCTGAGCGTAAAATGAAAATATTTTTCAGAGAAAGTTTTAAAATATTTTCAGAGATCTGCCACCCGCCAAAAATTATGAAAAAACAAATCAGAAAGAAAGAAAAACGCCTACGAGAATCTACAATTGTTGCTTTCCTTCGTATGAGCAGAAAATGTACAAATAAAGTTAGACATTGCATCGTAGATTTCATTTGCTTTTTAATGATATATTGTAAGTGGGTAAATATGTAGTTTAGCGGCGTAAATTATTTGACACATAAAAAATTATAAAAACTATTCATTTTTATATAAAACACATTATTAGCCCCAAAGGCTGAAATAAAACCAGAAAAAAAATTTCATTTTTATTATTTTTTCATTATTTTTTATTAGACAAAATGTACGACACTCGAGGCCACCGTATTGCTTTTAAAATTTGGCCTTTCTAAGGTTTGACAGATTAACCCTTTTAATGCCAAATTTGGCCTTTTTTTACGCTCTTTCATCACAAAAAAAATATGGTGGCCAAAAACGGTTTATAAAAGAGCGTAAAAAATGCCAAATTTGGCATTTAAAAAGTCAATCTGTCAAACCTTAGAAAGGCCAATTTTTAAAAGTAATATGTCGTACATTTAGTCTAATAAAAATTATGAAAAAATAATAACAATGAATTTTTTTCTGGTTTTATTTCAGCCTTTGGGTCTGATAATGTGTTTTATATAAAATAGTTTTTATATTTTTTTGTCTGTTAAATAATTTACACCGCTAAACTAAACATTTACCTGTAAGCGTATCCAATTTATAAGAAGATTACATTTTTTTGGAAGGCGTCATTAATTAAACAGATCTTTATCAACATGATAATTCAACCCCTATTTTTTTTATCGTGCGGACACCAAAACTTTCATCATTATTCATTGGGCATGCTTTTCTGTGACAGAACGGATATATATTTTAGAAATAATTGCATATTGCCCTTTATTATAAGCGGTTCGTCCGTTGGAACGATGATGACCATCTGATCATCCTAAAGATGATTGATGACTCCTGCTAGGAGCTGGTTTGCGCAGATCCAGACCCACTCTTTTTTTCATCTGCAAAACTATTACATAATGAAATCTTCATTTATTTTTTTCCTGTGATTTCTATATCGATTTATACTTTTTTTTCCAGCACACGTATGAAAGCGGTACCTCCTCCCCCATTTGTAACTTTTTTATTTTCGTCTTTTTTTCATTTTTTTCAGTGTATTTTTATCGAATAGTCATTAATCTACCAGATTATCAAAAAAAAAAAAAAAAAAAAAAATTGATATTTAACATTTTAAGGGGTGCTCCGTTTCTAATACAATGTTCTAGTAAATTGATCTCCCATTTTAGAAACATTTACATGCTTCGGCCAAATTTCATGAATTTAGCCTTTTTAAAGCCTTTTGTGAAGGCCAAACTGCTTTAAAAAGGGCTAAATTTATGAAATTTGGCCCAAATATATCAATGCTACTAAAATGGAGGAACGATTTACTCGGTCATTGTATTAGAAACGAAGCACCCCTTAAAAATGTTCAAGATTTAATTTTTTCAATTTCTTTTTTTTTTTTTTGATAATTTGGTAGATTAGTCACCATTTGATAATAATCCGCTGAAAAAAAGAAAAAATACGAAAATAAAAAAATTACATAAATATTCATGCAACAACCCTTATCCTCAAGTAACTTTAGCCCGGATTAGTGAGATTGTCTTATTTCAGACTATTAAATATTTTAACTACTTTTAGAAATAGAGAATATTGCATTAACAATAAATAATAATTCACAACAAACAAAGCAAATGCAATCACCGTAAATCGAAACTGAAACCTTAGATACTACTAACTGAACTACTAGTACTATTTCTATAAATAGAGCTTAAAACATTACCTTAACAAAAAGGTATGGCTTTGGCGTGACGTCATACATTTAATTAAACGTAATAAATACATTGTGAAATTTGTCGCATTTTGAACTATCAGAAATAGCATAATTACTTTTAGAAATGGAAAATATTGCATTAATCGTGAATAATTTCTTTAGTTGATAATGGAGACAACAAAAGGAAGTCTAATTTTAGCATTTATAAAACAACTTTGTTTGTCATCTTCGTTAGTAGCATGCACAAGAAAACAACGGATCAGCAGGGCAGTTCAGTGTTTGTACATGCTTGTATTTATAGTAGCCGTGAAAAGAGTTTTTGATGTGGGTATGAAAATTAGATATCCGTCAGGCCTGTTGAAAGAGAGAAAAAAGTGTTCAATGTGTTTACGTGTTGTAAACTATTCGGACTTTCTTATAGAGCTTAAAACATTACCTTAATAAAATAATTATAGTTTTGGCATGGCATGTCATAGATTTATGATTTACGTCATGAATTCAAACACAAGTGATAAAAAAATGAATGGATCAACATTATCAATTGCATTGAAAATTATTTCATTAATTCAAAACAATTTATTTTGCCTCATGTAATTGGCGTTATACATAAAAGGCACTTTGTTTTATGTGTGTGTGTGTGTGTGTGTGTGTGTGTGTGTGTGTGTGTGTGTGTGTGTGTGTGAGAGAGAGAGAGTTCCTTATGGACTGAAACAGCTGGACCGATTATTTTTTAAATTACACACAAATGTATTTGTGTCTGGGAGTGTTCTTAGGTAAGTTTTGTATTGAAATGACTGATAAGTATCGATAATCAAAAAAATCCTTTTAAAGAAAGAATAGTCCGATTTTAACCAAAGTTAACACCCTCATACAGCCTAACATCACAAGTGCATTAGAGAAGTTTTATCCCTGCACAAGCAGAATGGCCGGTGCACAAAATCTTTGATAGGTTCTTTGATAAAACAAGGACCTATTCGAAATGAATGTTTTTGTTAAGTGCACAATTGAACAATAATACTTTACTTTTGCATTTTAAACTCTAATTCAAGCCATTATATAAAATAATTTTATAAAATAAACAGCAGGTTCTTTACAGTGTAATATAGACTGCAGTTTTCGACTAGAGCAGGTAATCAATCGATTTGATCAATTTTGATGACAGTAAAAGTATTGGAAGTGAGAATGTTTGCTGATCCTCATTCAATCCCTGGCAACGTTCCTGCTAGTAATGGGTAAATAATAGAATTTGTGCATACACATGTTTTCTTGCTAATTATATTTTCATCTTTTTATTTATTGCCTGCTTTTAAAGCTGAAACAAGCTTTCTGAATATAACTATTCAATTAATTACACAGATGACATTTTAAATAATGGTGTATGTATTTAACGAAATAATTGTCATATAACTAAAAGTCAAAGAAATGAGAAGAAAGAGAGAGAGAGAGAGAGAGAGAGAGAGAGAGAGAGAGAGAGAGTTAATTATGTTTTAAGAGCATTGCATAATTATACGAAGGTTGTTTCTAAAATAAAGCCTCCTACCTTTTAACTCCAAATATTGAAGTGCTATGAAGATAGAAGTGGTACCATTAAAACGAGCAACCTTTTATGTTTAAGAATTTATTTTTCTACATAGTCATTATCATTCTCAATGCACTCTTGCCAGCGATGAATGATGGTTGTGAATAGGCGCCCAACGCATGCCTTGTCATATGAGGGTCATTCCAAAAATAAAACCTATTTTAACTAAAAATTTTGAAGAGTTATGGAGACGGGAGAAGTACTATTAAAATGCTTAACCTTTTGTGCCCCAGAATTTGTTTTTCTAGATAGTCACCACCATTCTTAATATACTTTTGCCAGGAATTCAATGACGCATCTCTACTTCCCATGCACATCCATGACAAGGGTTGCTTTCTTAGAGTCTCACACTGTCAATATCTGCAACAGAGAGATGAAGCTTTCAGGTCATGAACGCATGATTAATCATCATAACAATGCAATTTGGAATTATAATTTGGAATTCCCTCTCATTTGTTTTGGTGGAATTAAAATAGGAGGCATTACTTTTGGAGCGCCCCTCCATTTCGCTAGAGCATGATTGTTATGCTTTGTCATAAACACTTCAACTGAAACGAAACCTCAAGCATCAATCTGTTGTTCATATTTGACGTCATATTAAGCTAAACCAAATTGACTTCCGTTTTTCACGATTTTAGCTTATACAAGCAGAATCACCCATGTGAATTTTACTGCCTTTTACATCTCTAGCACATCCTGCCAAATTGTCAAAGTTAACAACGAACATACTCATCTTTAACAATTGTTAACAAAAAAGTATAGTCTTCATTGCACTGTCGGCCAAACTCCAACTTCTGTCCCATCACCGAAATGTGGAATCCCTATGCCTGTTTTGCAAGTACTTTAATGGTAAGTGCTCAGATGAACTCAAAGCATTAGTGCCCTCTCGATGTAAATACTCCCGGAAAGCAGACAAAAAGCAACAAAATCCTACCCCTATGCAGTAGAGACCCCCTAGATGTCGCAAAGCCTTCTATTCAAATAGCTTCTTCCCTCAAACTACTAGACTTTGGAATTCCCTCCCAGGCCTCTGCTTCCTGACATGCAGAAGTTCAAGTGTAAAGTGAACAGACATCTCACTGCCCAACTCCCTACGTAGTATCCCGGCAAATCTGGTCTAAAATAGTAACCCTTTATGACTTAGTTTGTTTGGGGTGAAAAAAAACGGTAAAGACAAATGTATTTTCTGTTTTTACTTACATCTGTAGATTTCAGTTTAAAGCAGAGATTGTGAGGTTTATGCAACTTCCGGTTGCAAATAATTATTTGTAATCTTGTCAGTTGAGATCGTTAAATGAAATAATGTAGTTTCTTTTTACTGATCAGTAGGGCTAGGACAGAATATTCTTTTTATTGTTTTGACTCTTGAGTGTGTATCCGTTAATATCTTATATGCGTTTATATAGAGTGATGTGGTTCTCGGTTGATTAACTGTATCTAATTGTGTCGGATATATACTCGAGAGTCAAAGCAATGAAAAGAATATGCTGTTGTCATAGTCCTACTGATGAATCACCGTTTTTCAAGGTCCAAAGGCCACTGACTAATGTACTGTGAAAGAACACTGTGAGGATTAGAGATAATTGTAACAGAGCACAGACATGCGTATAGAGGCTGGATGCAAATGCCGAGCCATGTGTGAAGTCACGTCATTGTAAGGAAAAAGAAAAAAAAACTATTAAAAGAACGTGTGCACAGGCCGACAAGCATGCTAGAGGTCACGATCACATTAGAGAGGAGGATCCCATTAGAGATCATGATCACGTTAGGAACGTGGGTGAAGTCACGCATGGCCAGAGAATAAGGAATGAAGGTCTTTTCTTTAAACTTGAAAAAACAACTTGAATTTCTTTCCTATTCCTCATCTGTGTCTTCTTTGTGACAGAGTCTACAACGTGTTGGGTGTCTACATGTTAACACATGTGACAACGTGTACAATGTTACATGATGATTGAAACTGGGTAAGAAGAGGGTTCGAGAAGAATTTGTTAATGCCAGACTTGATGGCGACTATGTTGAAATCAGCTGGAAAGCAGCCCCATGGTATTGTGTTCCACAAATGGGTAGTTGTCAAAAGGAAGATTTGCTTGTTTGGGTGGAATAAAAAATAGGAGGCATTACTTTCTCTCGTTCTGTTTAGTTTTAGGTAAACAGAATGAGAGAAGTATTTAAAGTGGTTATATCTAGACGAGTTTTTCCTTTGAATGTTTTACAAGGAGGATGCACAGATTGGGGCTCATTTGAAAACCTACTATGAAAAACTGATGAAGTAGAGAAAAATTTGCAATATCTTTTCTGTGAGGAAGAGACTGTACACATAGTGTTGCGATATTTTTGATAATATACGAGGGTATGCGTAAAGAAAATTTTTATAGACACTGATGTCTATTCGGATTTAACTGGCTTCCTCCAAAGGAAGAAGTTTCATGGAAGTATGAAATTCACAAGCGGTCCCCAGTCGCATGTATATCCCCATTAGGGAAGATGATGACGTTAGGTTTTTACAACTCTTGCAGGAAGGTGTCGACGTCCTCTTACATACAGCACCTAGAATTCCCAAATTGGTCACCCATTTTAGTAATGACCAGGCTCAACGTTGCTTAACTTTGGTGATCTGATGGGAACCTGTGTGTCAACATGATTATGCTGTATAGACACTGGTGATAAGAACTGACCAATCAAATGGAGCCATGCTCTGCTACTAACCAATCAGAAACCAAAATCACTCCAACAAACATACTGGATATTTTAGAATTCCCACGCATGATTTTTCGTATCCACATGAAAAAGAAATCTTGCTCTTGATGTGAAAGATCAAGCCTTGTATGGATTAGCTACCTGCCCAAAATTATCTTTCGTCTACAAATTTTTACAGTTCAAGACTTATACAGATTAGATACCCACCAAAAAACTCGATTTTTCATCTCATGACTTATATAGATTGGCTACCCATCGGAAACTCTTCTAAAATTAAACACGGCTTTCAATTCAAAACGTAGATTTGAGTGACAAGTCATGAGTTCCACGCGATTTCCAGTTTGCAAGTAAAAAAATTTAAAATTCTAGGAGAATAACAGAGAAGAACACCGGTTGATGGTGTGAGACTCTAAGAAAGCAACCTCTGTCATTGGCATGCGTCAGAAGCAGAGATACATCATTTCACTCCTGGCAAAGACGCATTGAGAACGGTGGTGACTATGTAGAAAAATAATTTCTGGAGCACAAAATATCGTTCATTTTAATGATGCCACTCCCGTTTTTGTAGTTCTTCAACTTTTTGAGTTAAAAAAATAGAAGATTTTATTTTCGGAACGACCTTCGTATTGTTACATAGGAGTATTTCTTTAGAAGAGACGTATGTATTATATTGTTGTTGTTGTTGTTATGTTCCTCTTAGTAGAGAGTCTTAGAGGTTCATGTTGTATGCGAATATATCGCGCATGTATCAAGAGAGAGACATATTATGAGATAGAGACAGTCTTATATATAAAGAGACAGGGTACAGGCTAATACAGGAGAGCCGAGCATGTAATTCAACGAGAGGAGATTTATGATTCACTGACAGATAGACCGAGAGATAGTGCGTTTGGAATTTACGTTTGACAGTTGTACACATAATATAAACACATTACCCTTCTCGTTGTAATGATGAACACAAAGACGGCAGTTATAAAAAAACATGATGATCGTTTATTCTTCGACCGGTCGGAAATGGTTACTTCACCTCAGGAGTTCAAAGTTGTTACATGGTTTCTTCTAAGCCTCCCGCTTCCCAGAGGATGCCCTGACTCTAACCGAGAATTGGTCTGATCTCCTCTGCTTCTCTGATCTGACTGATCTGATCCGATCCGATCCGATCCTCCTTAACTAACTTCGAACGCTTTCCTATATTGAGAAATCATTCTTGCCATGACGTCACAGTATGACCAGCACGTGCCTCTCAGACACATGGCCTGAATGCTTTCTCTAACCTAATTTTCGTAACTCATTTTACAAATAACATTTTCCATTCTCTTTGTTTTACAAAGGAATTTAACCTACTTGTTAATTCTGTAACCGATATTTTTATTATGCATTCTTTCTAAGAATGTGAATAGTTTTTCCAGCCAAATTTCATTTATTAAATATTTTAAAAGAATTAACAATTTAATTGGACATTCCATTTAAAACTTATCTACAGGGTTCGATCCTCGTTTTATCTGATATCATTTTCATTTAACTAATTCTCTCTTTTTTTTTTTACTTACAAGAAAAGGGGACAGCCCTTTTCATGTAACAGTATAACAAAGCGTGATCCGGTCTCCCATGCACAGATATCCTTCATTGCTAGCAAAAGTGCATTGGAAATGATGGCGATTATGTAGAAAAATAAATCCTGGAGTACAAGAGGTCACTCGTTCTAATGGTACCACTCCCGTCTTCATAAATCTTCAACTTTTTGAGTTAAAAAAGAAAAAGGAGACTTTACTTTTGGAATGAACCCTTGTATATAAACTAGTTTCTGTTCTTTACAGACAGGACTTTCTAACCTCTTGTGTTCGTCTATACTCATGGCCCTCTTTTGTTACTTATTTCAGTACTAATACCCTTATCTTCCACTCGTCTTTTATTTACGTACTAGCAGGAAGACCCGATGTTATCAGGGACTGAATGATAATCAACGGACGTTTGACACTCCCATATTTTTATTGTCATCAAAATCGGTGCAATTGACGATTTTTCAATCAAATCTATTTATTGCCTGCTCTAGTCAGGAACCCATCATGGTGCACTGGGAGAATACTTCACATGCCTCCATACAGTGACTTACTCCACAGTATATTGTATTCAACATTGCACTGTAGAGAACCTACTATTGACTATTTTTATATTAGCAGAATGCGTAAAATCTTGCCGGCCTAAAATATGCTTAATGTATTTTAATTCTTGCAAATTTTATATCTATTATTTCATATCCAACTCTGTATTGGAGATATATATATATATATATATATATATATATATATATATATATATATATATATATATATATATATATATATATGTATGTATATATTATATATATATTATATTATATATATACATATTATATTATGATTAGTTTTTTTGGAAAAAGAATTCCAGCAGAGTGCTCAATTAAAAAGAAAATCCAAATTTTAAGAGCGTACTTATATTTTGTGTACAGAAAGTTGTTAGTTGAGACAGGTCATTGGTACCGTCGGTTTCAAGCCCGATAATAAGGCCCGTTTAAGGTATCCTTATCGAGCTCTCTTCAGCCAATATTCGTCTCTATACATACATATTATATTATATATATATTATATTATATATATATTATATTATATATATACATATTATATTATATATATTATATATATATATTATATATATTATATATATATATTATATATATTATATATATATTATATTATATATATATTATATATATTATATATATATATTATATATATATTATATTATATATATACATATATTATATATATTATATATATTATATATATATTATATATATTATATATATATATTATATTATATATATATTATATTATATATATTATATATATTATATATATGTATTATATATATATATTATATATATATATTATATATATTATATATATTATATATATTATATATATATATTATATATATATTATATATATTATATATATATATTATATATATTATATATATATTATGTATATATATATTATATATATACATTACATATATATTATATATATATTATATATATATATTTCATATATATATATTATATATATATTATATATATATATATATATTTTATATATATATTTCATATATATATATTATATATATATTATATATATATATATATATTTTATATATATATTTTATATATATATATTATATATATTATATATATTATATATATTATATATATATTATATATATATATTATATATATATTATGTATATATATATTATATATATATTATATATATATATTATACATATATATTATATATATTATATATATATTATATATATATTATATATATTATATATATATTATATATACATATATATATATTATTTATATATATATTATATATATATTATACATATATATTATATATATTATATATATATTATATATATTATATATATATATTATATATATTATATATACATATATATATTATATATATATTATATATATATATTATATATATATATTATATATATATATATATATATTATTATCCTAAAAAAACAATAATAAAAAACACCGTATAAAAACAACACTAGCGAATAAGTACTGGGAACTCAAAGAAAGCGGACATTCGCCAGTAGTCGAATGGAAAATAATGAGACAAGCTACCACGTGCAGACATTTAGACGACCCATGTAAATTATGCCTCCATGAAAAATTTGCTATCCTGTACTTTAAAGAACCTCAAAATCTATTAAACTGTAGACGAGAAATAGCAAACAACTGTGTTCACAACATAAAACTTAGTCTAGGATTGCGATACAAAATAGCTTTAAAACTAACAATAACAATAGAAAACAAACAAATAAATTAAAGAAACATGAATATACATAAACGATCACACATATATGTATATATATATGTATATATATGTGCATGTATGTGTGTACACATAGATATATTTATATATATATATAAAAAAAAAGAAGGAAAAGATCTACCCTAAACCACTAACCTAGTTCTAAAACAGATCCTTTGTTCGATAAAATGCATGCCCATTGGCTGATAGGAGGAGGCGCGGTGGATACTAGAAAGCTGATTGGCTAACTAGAAATCCTCAACATATATAAAAACAAGAAGCAACCACAAAATTCGCGCATAAGCCTGACGAATCATATAGTGGATGAAACGCAGAATATTCAGTGTAGCTTAATCGCCATATATATTTTATAAATTACTATATACATATATATATATATATATATATATATATATATATATATATATATATATATATATATATATAGAGAGAGAGAGAGAGAGAGAGAGAGAGAGAAAGATAGATAGTTTTCCAAATTTTTTAAAAAATGATTTGGATGCTATCAGCTAGAATTGAAACCTAAACATTTAGCGTTCCAGTTACGTTTGCTACCATTTGAGCTAATCAGACAGATAGATAAGAAAGTTATAAAATTAAACAACTTTTACATATAATTAATTTATACATGCGCAAACTAATAGAAATTTCGGCAAGTTGAAATGCAGACTATGCAATTTAACTTGCCGATGTATGTCTGTACGCGTTATTCGTCCATTCAAACAAAGATTTTATTCATTATAAACCATCTTTTTTGTATGATTACTATTTCCTGCTATTTTCAGTGTTATGTGAACAGTAGTTTAATAGTTTATCGGTTAAATATTTACACACAGACAGAGATACATACATGCATCTACTATTTTATTTATATAGATTAAGGCTACTTACTCAATAAAGTTGTTTTAAATATTAGAATGAGACTTTGTCTCTCTATTCTATAATGTTAATGCATTGTGAGCTTTTAACTCCACCTGTGGCGATAAGTAATAAGTATGATCATTCGGTTCACCAGTAGGGGCGCCTCAGGTTATTAACAATAAACTAACTCCTTCTTAAAGGAAGAAAACAAAGACTTCTTTTAAAAGACCTCCTAGAATTGCACAGAACGACCTTTCAGAAAAAGACTTAGAAGACTTCCTAGAAGAAGACATAGAACAGACGTTCTAGAAGACTTCCAAGAAGACTTCCTAGAACTGCACAGAACCATCTGTCCGTCAACAGGAATAAGCCATCTCAACAATGGCCTCGACTCTGTTGTCTTTGGTACCAAGGGACGAAACCCTGGCTAATGACTAAGAGCCATGTAACATTCGGAAATATGTGCAATTGTTTGTATCTCTCTTGCACTTGGCTCGCCGAGTATATTTGCCAGGTAGTTCTTGAAATTCTTTTTCATGAGTCTGGTTGCTTCTATTATGATTGAAATGATGGAGATCTTCCTAAGATTCCAGTTTCTTTTCATGTCATACAAGGCCTTGATATTTTGTTATCTTTTCTCTCTAAGCTTTATTTAATTCACCACCATTAGAGGCATTAACTGCTACTAAGATTGTTTCTTTCCTTTTATTGTACTATATCACTATGCCAGGTTTAATAACTCCATTTTCTATGTGCGTAACTGTAGAAATTGCATAGTTATAGTGGATCGTGCATGACTTATCTCCAACTCATAAGTCGTATGGCGTATAAACTGCCAAGTGAACGTAAAAAGAAAGCAGTCAGTCTCTCTCTCTCTCTCTCTCTCTCTCTCTTTATATATATATATATATATATATATATATATATATATATATATATATATATATATATATAAATGTAATTCTTGGTTCGTTCAAAGTCTATAGAACCATATTTCTACATTATCAATTTAATTGAAATTTTCAGAAAATCTATTTTTGAAATCAAGGAATGTTTGCATGTTATTAAAATAATTTAACATTGCGATTTATAAAAATATTAAATTATAAATGAAAATATTTTTCGTAACTGCGAGATTATTCGTCGTTTCATTTCCGGTAGAAATGAGCCTTTCACTTATTGAGATAAGTATTATTTGTATTAATTTTTATGATACTCATGCAGAGAGTGATCCGTGCTGAAATAATAATGTTATTATTTAAAAAGCCATTCTTAACATGGGGAGGGGGAGGGTGTTTTGTACCTATTCTGTACTTTAATCTTACAATTGAATAAAAAAACATATCATAAAACTTTAATTAAACGTGGAAATACGATTTAAAAAATAGCGCGGATCACTCTCTGCATTTTTTCCTTTTATTATTCTTAAAGAGTAAAACTTTTCTTATTCATGAAAATAGTTAAGCCTACGTAAATAAATAAATGTTTGTACACGTGACAAATTATCAATAAAATGGTTTAGTTACTTTTTTAAAAAAATGATTTATGAAAAGAGTTAAGGTAAATAATGTTTGTAAAAGTGTGAAAGGCAACGTTAAGTGCCGTAGTTGTACAACCATGCGTAATTTCTATACTTATAGGTTTTTGGAAATTTTTTTCACTGGATTATTATTGATTGGACACTAATTAAACAGATTATTAAAAAAAAAAATTAAAAAAAGAAATCATTATTTCGACATTTGAAAGTGGTGCTCACTTTTTAGTTACGTTCTGATAAATCAGTCACCCATTTTGTAAGCAATAAAAACGCGATATATCAAAACCATAGAAAGTAAAAATAATATGAGCCTCTACCGCATTTGTAAGTCAGAAATATATTTGTTTCTCAAAGAAAAAAAATATAGATTAAACATGACTTTTTTTTATTGTTTTTATGAAAATAAACTTTCGAGTTTAAAAAAAAATTTTTTTTTTTACTTATTTAGTTAAAAGTCAGTTTGTGGGTGTTTTTTTTTTTTTTTTTAAATAATTTGTTTTCATGAAAGGTGAGTTTGTTGGTGTTTCTTAACAATAATTTCTCTGTTTTTATGAAAGGTGAGGTTTTTTTTTTTCCAAACTTTTTTTTTTTTAAATTTTTTAAAAATATTATAAATTTCACTAACATGCTGGAGAAATGTTGGTGCTAATGCAGAGAGTGATCCGCGCTATTTTTTAAATCGTATTTCCACGTTTAATTAAAGTTTTATGATATGTTTTTTTATTCAATTGTAAGGTTAAAGTACAGAATAGGTACAAAACACCCTCCCTCCCCTTGTTAAGAATGGCTTTTTTCAGCACGGATCACTCTCTGCATAAGTACTGAAATGTTTAATAATTTGGTATTCTTTTAGTTTAGGTCCACCTCCAAAATTTTCCTTTAAATGACGACATTTAAGGGTTTTCGAGTATGCTGAATACGGAAATTGCATTGAAATTTTGCGGAAATAAGTAGTTATCAAGATATAAAAAGTTGTATTATGCATTGTATTCTTTGGCGGCCATCTGTTTACGCGCGCACGCGCCATAAACAAATTCATGCGCATAAAAAAGATGGCTGCCAAAGATTACAATGCATAATACAACTTTTTATATCTTGATAAGTACTTATTTCTGCAAAATGTCAATGCGATTTTCGTATTCAGCATAGTCAAAAACCATTACAATTCGTCATTTAAAAGAAAATTGAGGAGGTGGACTTAATCTAAAAATTTACCAATAATTTTCCATCGTGTACGCCTCCCGATACATTGCTTCGTCAACATGCGACCATTTTATATCTCCCGAAGATACTTCCGTATTTAGAAAAAAAAAAAAAAATGGGTGACCGATTTACCAGAATGTGGTAACTAAAAAGTAAGTACCCGTTTCAAATGTTGAAATGATTTTTTTAAAAAATTTTTTTTTCATAATTTGGTTAGTGTTCAATCAATAATAATCCAGTGAAAAAATTTCAAAAAACCTATCAGTATAGAAATTCGCATGGGGGTGATCATTGTATAACTCCGCCACATAAGAAAATAAATCAAAAATGTTACGTGCGCATGCGTTAGCCTTGACTAGAGGGGGGGGACTAAGCGAACGACCATTAAATAATTCTGCGGGTCGCCATGGAACTCAACGCCCAAGGAGTACCAAAATAGTTTTCATGATATGAAGAAATTTTTTTTCGAAAAGTGGGTTATCACTTTTCCATGTAAATTTAACTTAAAATGAGCACCCACTTTCTGGCCACCTAAGGAAGGGGCATTTATTTTCGTGTTTATTGGCTTAAAGGTTTTTTGACAAGGCAGTTTGGTACGCGAGTGCATATTTAACACTTTTCGTTTATGCTCACGCGTAGCATAAACAAAGGCTACGTCTGTGAAATGGAAAATAGTCCCAGAGTTCAGGGGTTATTACTATGCAAAAGAAATCAAACAAAAAACTTTTTAGCCAAGAAACACACAGAAAAAAAAACAAAAAAAACATAGCATCCATTTTTTTTCTATCGAATTCATTTGCTGTTTTTATTGAAAACTATTTTTCCCCAGATTTTTGATATAATTTTCCATTAAGGGCCGTGCGTCTCACGTTCGTATATAACAACATTTTTTTGTAGATTTTGGTGTGCTAAAAACGAATCTGCAAACCATTTCCGCCGCAAAAAGATAGTTTTTATGATATGAAGAAATTACTTTTTCGAAAAGTGGGCGATCACTTTTCCATGTAAATTTAACGTAAAATGAGCACCCAATTTCTAGCCACCTGAGAGAGGGGGGATTTTTTCCCATGTTTATTGGCTAAACAGCTTTCGTTTATGCTCATGCATAGCGTAAACGAAGGCTACGGCTGTGAAATGGAAAATAGTCCCAGAGTTCAGGGGTTATTACCAAGCAAAAGAAATCAAACAAAAAACTTTTTAGCCAAGAAACATACAGAAAAATGCCCCTCTCTCAGGTGGCCAGAAAGTGGGTACTCATTCTAAGTTAAATTTACATTGAAAAGTGATCACCCACTTTTCGAAAAAGTAATTTCATGAATATCATGAAAACTTTTTTTGCTACGGAAACGGTTTGCAGATTCGTTTTTAGCACACCGAAATCTACAATAAAATATTTCGTTATATATGAACGTGAAACGGGCCTTAAAGTAAAATAATACCAGATTTTTTGGAGCAGATTTGCCGTTTAGTTGTACAAATATCCTCAAACCAGGTAATCACTAAAAGGGACTTTTAAAAGTCGTCACCTGTATCGAGCAAAAGTTTAAAACCACCGATTATATGCCAGCCTATGTCATGATAACATATATTGAGTGAGTTCCTTACAGTATTTTGTATAGTTTTTTAGTTTAAACTCATTTTCCCAAAATTTCCCCAAACTTAATGTGTTCGATACAGTCTGCCGCCATTTGTATTTTTCAGATATACTGATAAACATTGAATGTTTTTGAACCGATTATACATTACATAAAAACACTAAAATCTTATCCAGTTAGGTAGAACATTTACTTTTCTTGCCTTTGATAACATTTATTTGTTATATATTTATTTTTTGACAACTTTTTTGTATCTGTGTTTAGTAATGTAAACCCTTTTCATTTGATGTAACGTTTAGCCGGCTTGAAAAACAGTGTTTATCGGTGTATTTGAAAGCTAAAAATGGTGGCGGACACTGTTGATTACTTTAAGTTAGAGAAAGTGAGTTAAAACTAAAAAACTATACAAAATACTGTCAGAAACCCACCGATTATGCCAGCCTATGTCATGGTAACATATATTCGGTGGGTTTCAGACACTGTTTTGTATAGTTTTGTTTTCAACTTATTTTCCCAAACTTAACGTATTCAACAGAGTCCGCGACCATTTCTGTTTTTCGAGCCGATTAAACATTTTACATTACATAAAAACACTAAAAAATTATCCAGTTATGTAGAAACGTAACTTACCTTACCTTTGCTTTCATTTATTTGCTTTTGGACAACTTTTTCGAATCTGTGTATAGTACCCCATCCATCACCCAAATATTAATTACTAACTCACATTTTTGTATACAGAAAACAACAACAACAAAAAAAAAACATTTAGCGTTTCAACATTTTTGCTACGTTCGGCTTCATCCACTGATTGTTGGTCAAGTCCAAACCATGAATGATTGACAAAAACTCCCGAGGATCCAGATCAAATTCTGTGAGAGTACCATTTTTTTTCATTTTCGCCTTCTTTTTCACTTTTTGGAGTGAATTGCTGTACTAAGAATATAAGAAACATGCATTTTCTCTTTTTATTAAATTTTTCCATTACACCAAATTGAGCCACTGCAAAGCGTGGCAGGGTACAGCTAGTATATATATATATAATATATATATATATTATATATATATATATATATAATTGAACGTGTCTGTGTGTCTGTGTACATTTTCCAACGCAATAACTCTGTCAATTTTCAGTCTACAGACGCGAAATTTGATATACAGGGTACTGAGATTTGGGAAAATCTATGTGATCTGTTTTCGGCCAGAAATTTAGCGATTAAGGGGTCAAAGTTCAACGATTTGACCTTTGAGAACTCTACCAAACTACTCCGCCAACTTTGGGTCTAAACACTTGGAATTTTAGATATAGGTTCCTTGGACATGAATCTAACTTAATAACTTGATTTGAGCCCCAAAACAATAAATTTTAAGGGGTCATAATAGGGGTCAAAGTTAAAAACAAATTGACCTCTGCGGTCTCTACCAAATTACTCAGACAATTTCTGGTGTAAATATTTGAAATTTTGCATAAAGGGTATTCAGAGATAGGGCAAGCTTTTTAATCGGTTTGGGTCGAAAATTTTAAGTTACCAATATATAAATGTATGTATGTCTGTTTGCATGTCTGCCTAAAACTTTCGACAGAGGCGACGGATTTTACCAAGATCAGTATCGTTTTGAAGCTCAACCTTTCAGACGACAAATATCGAAAAATTGGCTAAAAACATTAATATATTCACCTTCAACTGGGCAGTTTTTTACATGGGGGGGGTCGCTTTTTCGCCGATATTTTTGAAAGTCATCCTCTCCTTTCGATTGTCTAGCCTTAATTTAAACATAAGTCACTTCCGGTTTGGCGGTGGTTGTAACAGCAAAGACGTCAGATTTTTTTCCCCGTCCTTTTCCTCCCTCGCGGTACGAGTTCGAGCCTGCCTTCCTACTACCACTTTTTTTATGCTCAACAGACACATCCAAACACCCAGGCAACGCCGGGCTGAAATGCTAGTATATATATATATATATATATATATATATATATATAAGAGAGAGAGAGAGAGAGAGAGAGAGAGAGAGAGAGAGAGAGAGAGAGAAATTTCCAATACAAAGTAAAAGGATTTTAAAAAGTCAGAATACATTGTGATATCGTAATTGCTACTGTCTCTTTTCCTATCTCTCTCCCTCCCCTCTCTCATTTTCTCTATCTATCTATATTTCCGATAGAAAGTCAAAGGATTTCAAAAAAGTCAGAATGCATTGTGATATCATAATAGACCTAGTCTCTTTCCCTATTTCTCTCTCTTCCTTCTCTCTTTCTCTCTATCTATCAAAGTTTCCAGCACCCACCCCCATTAGCTTATCTAAAAGACGTCTTCCGAACGTCTTGTTGTCTACTTTAAAATATATAAATCCTAAACATATTCTGAAGATTTTAGTAAATTGAATTAAGTAATATTTCATCGAAGATATTGGCAGTTGCTTCAGAAATCCACTTAGAATATTCCAGAAACTGATTTTACTCAGATATCTTTTTCTTTCTTTCTTTTCTTTTTTTTTTTTTTTGACACCATAAAATCTCGGCTGCTTCGTTCACTTGTTCAAATCTTTAATTATTTTAGCTTGATTTATGGACACATCTGCCGTATTTTGATTTAATTCTTGTAATTTCAAGGTCCATATATTTTTATAGTTTACTGCATTCATTTTGTGATTACTTTGGATCGCTTTTTGCTCAGTGGCTATGTTGATTATGAGTTGAAGCAAACATTTGTAGGACATTCGGAGGGCCGGACAGTAAATTAAGAAAAGAAATAAATATACTGAAGACATTGCCAAGCCTGCTGCAAAGAAGGTGGGCTCCTTCTATTGTGCTAGAAAATTACTCACACCAAAGACCACTCTATATCTTTACAAAGACACAATTCGCCCATGCATGGAGTATTGCTGCCATTTCTGGGCTGGTACATATGCAACTAGTCTCTCATTCTGAAACAGAGTCCAAAAAAAAAAAAAAAAAAAAAAAAAGAGTCTCAAATCTTATGGGCCCTGCACTGTCAAGCTCCAACCTCTGTTCTATCGCCACAATGTTGCATCCCTATACCTGCTTTACAAGTACTTTTATGAAATGTGCTCTGCTGAACTCATAGCACTTGTACCCCTTGACATGCAGCAAAATCCCACCCCTTCACTGTTGAGGTGCCTAGATGCAGGAAAACTTTTTACTCTAGTAGTTTATTCTATTGGACTGCTAGACTTTAGAATTCCCTCCCCGTTTCCTGCTTCCTTGATTGTACAAAACTACAGAAGTTTAAATATAATATTAAATGTAATATCTCACTTCTCAAATCTCCACAGGTCCCTAAATAGTAGCCGCTTATGTTTCATGTGGCAATATACTTTTGATTGGATAAATATGTCACGTGGTTATACCTACAGCTACGCCTGCACACAACAGGTTACATGACCGATTCAATAAGTTGAAGAAATATACTCCTGTTTCTTTAAAAATTATTTTTTACTCTTTTTAACTCCAAACATCACACCAAAGAGTTGTGGAGGGTCAAGGAGAATGAAAGGACCGAGGAGAGAAAGCACTAACCAAACCTCCACTGGATGAGTGCGAAGAGGACTGCGACTTTGGGGAAGCTTATTGCTATACAAATTCCAGTGAAGACAAATGGTCGCTGCCAACGAGAAATAAATGGCAAACGGCTGTTGCAATAACGCAAATTCATTTGCAAAGGTTATAGAAAGAGGAGAGTACTGGAGATCTGGGGAGACTTGTTGTCACTCAGCCCCCAGGGAACATCACAGGTTGTTCTCAAAGGTAAGTCTTTGATGATGGCCTGTGTGAAAACTCCAAGTGAATAATAATAATAATAATAATAATAATAATAATAATAATGAAGATGCATCACTATAAGCTCTCTATCCCCCTCTCTATCCCCTCCCATTACCCAATCATCACCCCTCCCCCCGAAAAAAAGAATGATTCCAAATAGCCGAGAAAGGTCAAGGAGGATGGGAAGACCGAAGAGAGAGCACTGACCAGACCTCCGCTGGACAAGTGTGAAGAGAACTGAGACTTTGGAGAGGCTTATTGCCATTCAAATTTAAATGGAGACCAATGGCTGCTGCTAGCGAGAAATCAATGGTAAGCAGCTGTTGTGATAATGCAAATTCATTTGCAAATATTAGCGAAAGGTGTGGAGAGAAAAATCTGGGGAGACTTGTTGTAACTCAGCTTCCAGGGAACACCACAGGTTGTTCTCAAGCAGTGGTCTTTTATGACCTGTGTGAAAGCTCCTTGTAAACCAATAATAATAATAATAAGAAGAAGAAGAAGAAGAAGAAGAAGAAAAATGTCACTATTTTTTTTATTTTATCAAAGGGATTCTCAAAATTGCCACCAATGGTATAGTCGAGGCTGCTTACTTTCAAATTCCTCAAATGTGTGCATGTGGTGGAGGTGGTGATTCCAGGAGAGATAGTTTCTTTGAAGGCCTCTTTAGTTTTAGTTTCTTTACTTAAGATGTCAGAAAATAATATATAGTCGCTTTTAATTTGTTTAAATAAGCTCTTATCACGTATAGGCTGAACGGCAATACTGAATACTTGGAGAGTCGAACATTGTCTAATAGCACTGAAATTATGAGAATACAATTATCTATTTTTTTTTTTTTTTTTTTTTAAATAAAAGAACAATAACTAACGAGATCTCATATGATTTGCTAGCTCCACCTAGCGACTGATAAATTACTCTATTCACTTTGTATCATTCGTTTAGTAAACATTCTTTTCTATCCTTAATGCTTGTTGGGATGTTTCTTTTTTTTATATATTTTTTTTTTACTATTATCCAGGTTACAACAATTGGCCACATTCAGACTCGATATTGCCCCCACTGAAAGTGACAAATATGATAGCTCAATCGATAACAGTATGTAGCGTTGTCCGGGAACCAACATGTTATGTTGTTACATATATGATGAGCTGTGATCGTCAAGTTCTCTTGGCCGTATAAACTAAAAGTTATTTTCATGTTAAACTGAATACGAGACACTTGTTATTATTTCAATATAGCAAAATACAAGTGAAAACTAACATTGGAGCGCGGTGGAGGTTAGTGGAAAGGTGAGTTTGCAGAACTCTGTCTCGACCTGTATTTCGCGTTTGTGTGTGTCTCTCTCTGTCTTTTCTCTCTTCTTTTTTTATTTAAGTCGATTCCTAATGACCTTTCTCTCGCCAGCTCTGTTTATTGTCCTTTTCTGGTGTTAGCTTCATTGTCCGATTGACGTAATATTGACGCACCCTAGGCATCATGAATACAGGCCACTTTATTCCCGGGATTGTCTCACGGTGTTCTTTTGCTTGCCCGGACCTTCTCTATAACAGTTGTAGTCTCAGTCGCAAAGCAAACAAAGAATAGAAAAGAACTTCAGCACGCTTTTTATTATTATTATTATTATTATTATTATTATTATTATTATTATTATTATTATTATTATTATTGTTATTATTATTATTGTTATTGTTATTGTTATTGTTATTATTATTATTATTATTGTACAACGATCTTTATTTCTTCATTCTCTCGTTACCACTGTAACGTCCCTCACATGATCATGCTCTCGAATGTCATCCACGTCTCTAACGTGATCGTCTTCTCAAACGTGCTCTCTCCTTTTTATAGTCTCCTTTTTCTTTACCTTGATGTCATTTCACTCACGGCTCAGTATTTACATACATCCGTCCACGATATGTTAGAACTATATATATATATATATATATATATATATATATATATATATATATATATATATGAGTGTAAGCTTCAAATCTTGCATCTTGCTGTGTTCAATCACACTAATGAGTTGTAGAGATAACAAAACATGTCGATAGATATAATTACATCTTTGTTCAGAGGTTTGTGCAAGTGTAGGCAGGGGAAGACCACTAACCAAGATGCGCCACCTGGTTCTCTCCCATCAAATGAAAATCTATGGAGGGAAAATCTCCAGATGATATCGAAGCGTGTATGTGTTAAAGCTCTTATATCTCCCAATTAGTAATTGAAAGCAGTAAAGGCAGGTTAGTTGGCCGTTTAATACAAAACAAGCATATATATATATATATATATATATATATATATATATATATATATATATATATATATATATATATATGGCCGAGGTAACAATTTGGAAGAACACAAATCCGAAGAAAAGTATATTTTATATATTTTATTTTTATTATTTTATAAAAATCAACCAAGTAACGAAGAAATGAAAGCGATAAGAAATGAAGGTCATTCAAAGTTCTTATTTGCAGGATGTTCAAAAGAGAGGGAATAATAAGAAATAAAAGTCATTTAAAGCGTGACCATCGTCATAGATGGCCTGTCAGCTGAAAAATGACGTCATCGCCATAGGTCCTAGCAGGCAAGATAAGTGGAACACAGACTGTCGATAATGAGCAGACATTTTTTTCAGAAAGCGTTAGAAAACTTCAAAATTGGATTAAAAAAGATAAGCGTGATACTTTGTACGGAAACTCATCCAATATTAATAATAAAAATATTAATAATAAAGATATTAATAATAAAAATATATATAATAAAAAACGAATTGAAAGGGAGAAAAGTTGTTAAAAAGTTTAAAAAGAAAAGGAATACGATTTGATTTGTATGAAACTGAAGTTTATTCAATAGAAATAAATAAAAATGAACAATAAATATTTTTTAAATCAAAAAAACAATATTTAAAAAATCAAAACTGAAAAACAAACAATAAATTAGTTTAACTGAAATACGAACAATAAATTAGTTTAACTGAAAAACGAACAATAAATTAGTTTAACTGAAAAACGAACAATAAATTAGTTTAACGAATAACGAACAATAAGTTAAAAATTAAATTCAATCAAATGTTAGTATAAATAAAGTTACTAAGGCAGAAATATTTCAAACATTGAATATTAAAACTTTTCAAAAATATGTTGTAGAATTTAATTAAAAGTTTGAATTTTTCTTTCTCTGATATTTTTTACTAATATTGTCATTCTCTGCGACAAAAATTATTTATAAGGGAATTCGATGAACTTCATATAAGAATTTTTCAATTTGCTGAATAGTGTGACCCTCATCACAAGAGTCAACATGAAATAATCGATTTTGATCAGCACAAAATATTAAAAGTTATGTACACAGCTAATTTTCTCTAATGAATCGAATGTAAAAAAAGAATCGCATTTTGTAAGTTTGTTTATAACTATATAATTATATAAGACAAAATTATTAGTTGTATCATTTGAGTATAGCAGAGAATCTCTGTTAATCACCTGAAAGTAGATGTTTAATTCAGCCATTTCTTCAACAGCCTCTCTCCCGGATATTAAATTTTTGCAGCCATTGCATTTCAGTATTTTGAAAACTGCATGACAGCAATAACCTGCTAAGTATAATATAACAGGAAGTACTTCCTTGCATTGATTAACATCATCTATGTTAAATTTATGAACATGTAACTGTTGCTCCCTTGTCATTTCATCCCAGTTAGTTTCTTTTAAAATTTTCAATTCAATTGTTTGATTATTAATTGGTAAGCTCAATTTTAAAACTGACAACATTTTGAGTTTTTTCCGCATTCATACACCTTACGTATCGATATATTATACTAATCTCCACTAAGTTGTCGATACTGGCCAAACATTGCCTCAAGGTTATCTGTCTGAAACTCTCTTGGTAATATACACACCATGTTCAGTACATTTATACAATATTTAGTCAATTCTAAAATTGCGTAAGTAGTATGGTGCAAAGCAGTATATGTTTCCTTTGTTAACTTACCAGTTCTTCCAGGAATGCTATTCCAAGTTTCTAACCAGTCACAGAACACATTTAGGAAACTATAATTATCACTATTTAATGTAAGTGGATTAGCATATTTATTACGAAGTGGACAACCTTTATATGGTGTTATCACATTCAGTATTGTCCATCAAATATAAAATATTGAATGTATTCTGCGATTTCTGCATAATTTGGCAAGCATTCCTGTTTTCCTAAGGTTAGCAAACCTTGGATAGTATATTCGTTGAAAATTTGCAAAACCAAATTAACATTTTGCCTTTCAAAAGTAGTCGGATAAAGAGCTTTTGAAGTCAACTTTTAGCAATATTTCACAATTGATTGAGATTCTAGGGCCTAAAGTTTATGGAAACTAGAAAATGGAGCACTTTCGATGTTATCTAATTCATGATTTCCATTATAACAAAACTTTGGGAACATCATGCATTTACGTTCATCTTTTTGGCCAAGCCAATTGTTTCTAATGCATTTTAATATATGCACTGAGTCGAATAAGAAAAGAGGGCTAGACGTTCTAACTGGATGGGAATATACAATTGAAAGCTTTGATGGGCTACAAAAGAAAGACATAGCTTTTTTTATTTATTGCATTATTATCTGTTATAACAGATAATACCTTAAACCCTATATCTTCTAAGCCAATTATTACACGTTTAATTATGTCAAATAAGTTCTCAGCTAGAAGACATTTAGTTGGCATAACATGCACAACATCCTTATATTGTGAGAATACACTGCTAAGCATAAAAGCAAACGCACTTGCGGCAAGTTCATTGCTGTTGTTAGCTAAGCCAACAATATTACCACCTTTATAATCAAGATAAGGTTTAAGATGTATTTCATCAACAAGTAAAGATACTGTGATGTTATTCTGCATTAGTAACTTGAACTTGTTTTTAATATACATGAGAAAATTATTATAATAATTGTTTTCAATGACAGGATTCATAGAAGTTGATAAGGTTAATCTTCGAATGGTTGAATAGCATGGTAAAATTACATTTTTAGTATCTCTCAACAGTCTGTACCGTCTAGGGGAGCAGTTACATAATAAGGAAGAAAATACCATAATCTCACTCGAATAATTAACCTTATTCATTGTCATTATGTTAATTTGTTCATATATGAACTTAATGGCATTAAAATATTTAAATGATTCATCTTGCACTAATAGCAAAAATGATAAGATTAATTTTAATAAAGAACTTATATTAGAAGTTTTCATTTCCTGTTCTTCGATGTCCATTTTTTCATGTTTTCAATCAAAATCTGCAGAGTATTTTCCTCTGTTACATGTTTAGGAATTCTATACTCCCCTATAGCACTCATTTCCACATCACTACAGAATACTCTAACGGCCAAGTCCGGTTCAATCACCATAGACATTTTTAGTTTTGGGCATGGGCATCTCTTTATATGGCATATAATGATGGTATTGTCTTGCCTAATAGAAGTCCAATATTTTTTATCTATAAACGTTAATTTTTTTTCTAAATCATCAATATTATGGAAAGTTTTACGTTTCCGTAACTCTAACTCGTCAGCAACACTTTCACATAATGCACGCTTAAGAGCAGAATTTTCTAAACGCATTTTCTTTGCGTTAGGAGACTCTCTAAAAGTGGTTGATGACGATAAATAGGAGGGACAGTTTAGTAATATTCGAAGAATAATACCATCCTCAAGATAGGGATTTTTTAATTTAACACTAATTGTCTTTCCATTCCTTTCATCAAATGCTGATGCCTCTCGCTGTATGTCTTCAGGTCGAAAATGAAGTTCACATACCTAACGAAATAATTTAAAAGAAAATCGTACCATGTTTGACTTAATACAAAAAAAAGAAAAGAAAATCACATAACAAAAAACGATAAAATAAAAAAAAAATAAGGTAAATGTGCAGAATTAGTCCACTCTCGAAAAATCCTTTTGAATGACCACTTTTATAGGTTTTCTGGGTGCTGAAAACGAAAATAACGTTTAAAATTACGGCAAACTAGTACTTTCCAAGATATAAAGAGATGTTAGTTAAGAAAAAGGGGGGATAATTTAACCTAAAACGATCACCCACTTTATGGCCAATTTTTTTTTTACATGGGCAACGAACAATTTTTTTAAAATTACATTTTCGCCTCAAACAAGGCGAAGTGCCTCTTTGGTGTAGGAATGAACGCAACTAAACGTAAAATTAGCACCTACAGTTGACCCCCTCTCCCCGACAGAAATTCTGTTTACACTTTTTGAAAGGGGGTGCTCATTTTACGTTAAACTGTGTTCATTGTACGTTGACTCCCAACCCCCAACATAAATGTGACCATACTAATTTTTCTTCGCTTTTATTTGTTAAAAAGAAAGCGCCCTAAAAAAAAAAAAAAAAACGATGGCCATAAAGTTTTACGTTAAATTTTTATAGAAAAGTGATCACCGATTTTTTAAAACTAGCATTTCTTCATATCTTGGAAACTACTCGTTTGCCGTAATTTTAAACGTTATTTTCGTTTATAGCGCCACTAGCAGTATCAGAATTTTGGGGGAATTTTTGACAAGCTTAACACAAAACTGCGAATAAAAAACTCGTAATTTCTCCGTTTAAAGTGGGGTTGTTTATTTTCTTTATGGAATATATTCCAAAATAAACTATTAAAATTGTTTAAAAAATAATAGAAATATTATTTTTTTTATTGTCGGCATTTTGTAAACACTTTTTTTTAATAAAAAATAATGTTTCTATTTTTTTTTAAAACAATTTTAATAGTTTATTTTGGAAGTATATTCTCCAAAATTCTGACACCTACAGGGCCACAACATTTAACACAAATAATTATTAATAAGCTTTTGAGATAACAAAAGCGGTCATAAACTTAAAAAATTTTTTAATCTATTTCACGCTGATATAAATATTGCACAGTAAAATAGTTGAACTAAAATATAAATGATTTTTCTTATTTAAAATTATTTAAATAAGGAATTCCGTTTTGACGATATCGCTTTTATTAAATTGTTAGGTAAAAGTACATAATATTTTCACCACGCTCCCCATTTTAAATAAGTTTCTAAATAATAATTTATTATTTCAGCACATAACTTAAATTACATGTAAAATTCATTTTTATACACATACTTTCATTCTTATTTTAAAATACGTTCTAAAAAAATAAATAAATAAAAATAAAAAAGCGCGTTTTTTTTTTTTTTTTTTAAATATCTCAAACATTTAAACACTTACTCTGCTATATTTAGATGGAGTAAAATCCTTTCTTTTTATTGTATTAATCCACTGGTAAATTATTTCCTTTTTTTTGGGGGGGGGAGATGAAAACACGGTAACTTTTGGCTCATTTTCGTAGTTACCTCGGCATTTTGGAACTATACATCTCGACGGCATATTTAAATTTATTTAACCCACCAAAACTTTAAACCAACTTCCGGTTTAGTCATGAGACACGTGACCAAATTTCAACAGACCGATGTTCATGACGTCACTAGACTAAATTATAGTCGTCGCTAGGCCCTCATATTACGGTAGCCCCGTTTAAAGTCCTGGTTTACAGTAAATCATGTCAAAAGTAGAAAGTTCTTAGGCTGTGAGAATTTTAATCACCACGCGCGTCGATGCGCGCCAATTTTAGCACTAGTAGTTCTTCATCACGAGGGTAGTCATGTGATATCTAAAAAATATATATTAACGCCATTTAAATAAGTGAAAAAGAAAAAGAAGAAAAAGGAAAATAAAATAAAAGCAAAAAGGAAAAAGAAGAAATAAAAACAAAAATAAAATAAAATACTCTGAACTTTTTTTCAATTTTTATTGCGGTCTATTTTTGTATAAGCAACATCCCCTGAAGAGGTCTCTAGTTACTTGTAACTTACTGACTGCAACATGCTCATAAATGTGTAGTGACATGTAAATGCTTATGTAATTTATATATATATATATATATATATATATATATATATATATATATATATATATATATATATGTGTGTGTGTGTGTATTTCATTCCATTGAAAGAATTCGTAAGACTAACAGTTAGTCTAACGAATTCTTTACGTAAAAGAACGAAACATTTGTGTAGCTCACTACTACATATATAAACACTATTGCTTATAGATTTGCAGAATATTATAGTTTGTTCTTAAAATGAAAACAGTATTTTATGTGGAAAAAATTAACATCTATTTTATTAGTAAAAAGCGTAAACATACGTTATTAGTTTATTTTAACACAAAGTCGTGATTTTATGATCGAGGGAAATAATAAAAAAAAAATAAAAAGCATTTAATATATATATATATATATATATATATATATATATAATATTCGAGGAAATTAGAAAGACGACATCGACAGTTTGACTGTTCAACAGATCTTGCTTGCTAAGACTCCAGACATGACATCATCTTTCAGTGCAAGGGGATGAATCAATAGTTACGTAGATCAGGATGCAGCACACAGGGATTCAGGACGCAACTTTGTGGTAATATGTGCCCTCATTTTAGTGTGATCACGGTGATTAAAAAACAAATCTTTGGAATTAAAGAAATAAATCATATTTGGAAGGCAGCTGCCATGATAAGAGTATGGAGAGGGAAGGTCAACATTATCGAACAAAATGAGATCTAAAACTCGATTAATTTCAGATCATGGCAAAAAAAAAATGTATTCGAATGTTTTGCATTAGTTGATCATTATCATCATCAGCATTAGCATCATCATCATCATCATCATCATCATCATCATCATCATCAGCAGCAGCAGCAGCAGCAGCAGCAGCAGCAGGAAGTGACAGTGACGCAGTGGTTAACGACGTGCGCTGACAACCTGGGAGTGTTAAGATCAAACCTCACTTGATTCCACAGAAACACTGTCACTTAAGGACGTTGGCAACGTACACGTGGTCCCTCCCGTAAGTACGGGATATTCTTCTGGAAAGAATTCTTAATAGAAAGATATCGGGAAAACAAATGCCAACAAAGATTATAATCAAGAATGATGCCCCTCCTCCTCCTCCTCCTCCTCATCATCATCATCATCGTCATCGTCGTCGTCGTTGTCATCATTAGCATCAGCATCGTCAACAGCAGGCATGTTTTGAACGACTTTTATAAATTGGCTTCCAGAGTAACTTTGCTGTGTCCAGGTTTTTACTTAGCTCTCTTTCCCTCAGGTTGAATTTTATCTTTTCGACAAAATATTTGAGACCATAATTAACCATGCTCTAGTCCGTCACCTTACAGATGCTAAACTTCTGACTGACCAACAATATGGATTTAGACAAGCCCGTTTCACCGCAGAATCCTCACTGTAATCTCTGAACGTATATACCATCCGCTGGACAAATCGGGGGAGGGCAGAGCGGTAGCTCTAGATATATCTAAGGTTTTTGACAGGGTATGGCATGAGGGTCTCCTCAGGAAAATTAAATCATACGGTATCACTGGTAGAATACTTAACATAATTAAATCCTTCTTAGATAAGAGAAAAATCCAGGTTGTCCTCGACGGTCGTACATCTAAACAATATTATATAAATGCAGGAGTGCCTCAGGGATCTATCCTTGGACCTCTATTGTTCCTAATATTTATTAATGACAAAACTGCCTCTGAGATGGGTATATATGCTGATGACACCACACTCTATAACAGGCATGACAGGAAAACAAATGAACACATAACTAAAAAAATGGCAAAAACACTAGAGGATGACCTCCAATCTGTAGTGGAATGAGGACAAAAATGGATGGTCACATTCAATGCTGCCAAGACTAAACTGGTTTCCTTCAATAATTACAAGAAACCTTCTCTGCCACCAATAGCAATGGCCAGTGACTCCCTATCTGAGAGTACATCTTTCAAACTGCTTGCCCTAACGTTCACAGGAAACATGACTTGGAACAATTACATTAAAAACATTGCCAAGGCCGCTGCGAAGAAGGTAGGCTCTCTCTACCGTGCTAGAAAACTACTGACACCGGAAAGTATCCTGTACCTCTATAAGGCCATGTATGTATGGATTATTGCTGTCACATTTGGGCTGGTGCATCTGCTGCTAGTCTCTCGCTCCTAGACAAGGTTCAAAAGAGAGTCGCCAATCTGATAGGCCCTGAACTGGCATCTAAGCTTCAGCCTCTGTCCCATCGACGAAACGTTGCATCCCTCTGTCTGTTCTACGAGTATTTTAATGGTGAATGCTCTGACGAACTGCAGACACTTGTGCCCCCACAACGTAGACACCCTCGACAAACCCGACAGGCAGCTAAATCCCACCCTCACGCAGTAGAGATCCCTAGATGTAAAAGATCTTTCTACTCCAGTAGTTTCTTCCCTAGAACCGCTAGACTCTAGAATTCCAGTCCAGGTCCCTGCTTCCACAACTGTGCTGACATGCAGAAGTTATTATATAGTGTATTTTTCTAGTTCTTTTTTGTGTCCTTCACACAGTCTTCTATGCAGACCAGTCCTCTCTCGCTGTCTTTCCTTTTCACGTAGAGTCTGTCATTATCATCCTTTGGGTGTAGTGCATTATGCATGGTCATGTGTTTCCTGGTCTTCTTATCGAGCTGTCTCACCATATAAACGGTCCAGAGTATCTTAATAGTGATACTGCCCATGTGTTTATACCTTTTATTAGGTTTCTACTATATAATTTCGTTTCCAGGAGTTTTCTTGTTCTCCTGAGGTCTTCCTTTCCAATTCTCTCTTTCATTTCTGTTGCTTTGATGGTGTCCGCTTCCAGAATTCCCAAGTATTTATAGTCGTCTTTTTCCCCTAGTGCCCTCATCTCCATTTGATTGGGTAGTTCTATGCCTTCTGTCGTTTCCAGTTTTTCCTTTCTTGTAACTAGCACTGTGCACTTTTCCATTCCAAATTCCGTTTGGATATATTGGCTGAAGATCCTGGTTGTGTTAATTAGTGTCTTTAGCTCCTTTTCGGTTCTTGCAAAGAGTTTCAAATCGTCCATATAAATCAGGTGGTTCATTTTTTCCTCTGTATTAGAGAACTTGTAAACGGCTTGGCACTTTCTCAGAATACTATTCAGGGGCATCATGGCTATGATGACAGTAATGGTGATAGTGAGTCTCCTTGGAAGATACCTCTTTGTATGTTAATTTCTGTTATGTGTTGTCCGTCAGCTGTCAATTCCAGTCTCATGTTTTCATTGCGTTTTCTATTATGTTGATGATCCCGCTTGGTATTTCATACATTTTTAGGTATTCTGTTAGCCATGCTTGGGGGATCTTGTCATACGCTTTTTTGTAGTTGGTCCATGCCATGGTTAAATTCTTTCTCCTTCTTTTTACATCCTTTAGGATCTTTTGATCTATATATTGCAGATCATGTGTTCCTTTTTTCCCTTTTTGCCATTCTTTCTGTTCCTTGGGGATGAGTTCATAGTTATTCAGTTCAGTTTGTTCCCGCAGTTGTGCTATCAGTATCTTCCAGTGGATAAGCACATGATTGGCCGATAGTTGCTAGGGATGGTTCCTTTCTCTGTATCCTTCAGTAGTAGTGTAGTTCTACCTTTTGTCATCCAGTCTGGCACGCTTGCTTCCTGTATACATCTTCTCAGGTTTTGGGCTAGCCTTTCGTGTAAGGTTGTGAACTTTTTGAACCAATATGCATGTATCGCGTCGTACCCTGGTGCTCTCCAGTTTGCCATTTTTCCTATGGTTTTCTTTAGTTTCCTTGCTGATTTCATTCACTAGTCCTTCTTCTATTTTTTGTAACTCTTCCTTCATGTCTTTCAGCCATTCGGCATGTCTATTGTGATCTTGTCGTTCTTCCCATATTTTACTCCAGTATAGTTTTGTTTCTGTCGGATTTGGTTGTTCTGTTTTTGTTTTACCTCCGTTCACATTTTGGTAGAATTGGCTTTCATTAGTTTCAAATGTTCTGTTTTGTTTGCATTGTTCAGATTTATATCTATATCGTCTCAATCTCGCTTCTTTTGCTTTTATTTTTTGGTCCAGTTCTTCATGTTTCTTGCTTAGCCTCTCCCTGTCAATCACATTTCCAATTTTCAATCTTCTCCGCATTGCTTTCGTCCTGTTGATCATTTTGACTTCTTTATTATTATTATTATTATTATTATTATTATTATTATTATTTCATCATTATTATTTTATTATTATTATTATTTCATTATTATAATATTTCATTATTATTATTATTACTTCATTATTATCAGTATTATAATTATTATTTCATTATTATTATTATTATTATTTTATTATTATTATTAATATTATTATTTTATTATTATTGATATTATTATTTCATCATTCTTTTTCTTCTTCTCATTATTATCATTATTATTATTATTATTATTATTTCATTATTATTATTATTATTATTATTATTATTTCATTATTATTATTATTATTTTATTATTATTATTATTTCATTATTATTATTATTATTATTATTATTTTATTATTATTATTTCATTATTATTTCA
>NC_136506.1:70111554-70154054 GCF_053919585.1 Euprymna scolopes
ATATCCAACATTTTTTCACTTCTTTCTTTATTAGGCAATTTATAACTACAATAAATTGCGGTTTCACTTAATGCCTTAACTAGCAAATTCTAGCAGTGCTACAAACATAACTTGCTGATTTCTTTACGCCCTCTGGTGAGAATAATAATAAGAATAGCATTCTTTGAGACTCCGCGGAATAAGGACTTTGTAAATTATTTTTTGGAGTATTCAGTCGAACAATAAATTGTTCAACTTACAGTTTTAATTTTCAACTGACAGTTTTAATTTTCTTTCTCTTATATATATATATATATATATATATATATATATATATATAGATATTATTATTTTCTTTCTCTTATATATATATATATAGATATTATAACAAAATGCAGAACTACAGTTATAGTCAATAATGAAGAGCAATGGACTAAAAATGCTACTAACAATTATTTTGGAGTATCCATGGGTTCATTAGACTCTGTTTAACTTACGGATCTGGTTGGTCTATACATATTGTACACATTAACTAAGGATAATTATATTGAAGTAGGAAGTATCGGTCTGTACAGGGACGATGAACTTATGATTTAAAAAAATGCTAATAATATAAAATGTGACCATATTAGAAAATTGTTACATAAAAAAATGAAACTTTTTGGACTCAAGGTGGAAATTAATAGTAACTTGAAACAAGTGGATTTTTTAGATGTTAGCTTTGATTTACTTAATAATAATTTTAAACCTTATATGAAAAATAATGCTAACCCAATTCACCCACCGGCCATTATTAAACATATACCCATCTCTATAGAAAGTAGAATTAGTAATAACTCGTCTAATGAAGAGGTATTCAATAATCATAAAATATTTATAACCTGGCACTAAAAAATAGTGGTTACAAAAACGCTAACATTACGTATAAACATGAAAATAATATGCATAATAAAAGCAATAATCTGGAGGAGGGCAGTAGCATTGATAATAATAATGAAAATAGCGGTACTAATAATAGATCTAGAAAAGTGATTTGGTTTTCACCTACGTACAATAGCTCACTAAAAACTAAAATTGGAAAAAAAGTTTTTGCAATTAATCGACAAACACTTTCCTCCAGGTAATTTACTACACAAGATTTTTAACAGAAATACCATAAAAGTGAGTTACAGCTGTTGCGACAACTTAGAAAGAATCATAAAAACGCATAACAATAAGATATTAATGAAATCTAATGTTGCAACAGTTAATAATCCTAAAGTATTTAGCAATTGTAATTGTAAATTTCCTACGACCTGTCCCGTAAACAAAATGTGTCTAACACCTTCGGTAGTGTATCTAGCTAAAATATTCCCAGAAGAAAACCCTAATGATGAAAAATTTTATATTGGGAGTACAAAATTAACGTTCAAAGGAAGATACTACGGGCATAAAAGATCGTTGAATAACCTAACTTACGAAAAAGATACTTCCTTATCTATACACTATTGGTAGCTAATTAGAGAAAACAAAATAAATTGGAAAATAATAAAAAAGCCTAAAGCATGTTACTCTTTGCAGTCACCTTGTTTCTTATGCCTGCATGAGAAAATGGAGATTACTAATTTTAAAGACCGTGACAAACTTTTAAATATAAAACAAGAATCGGCAATCTCCTGCAAGCATTTTCAGATACATACGCTTAAAAAATTATAAAACGCCTAAGTTTGTAAATAATATTTTCATAGTTTTTTTTTCCAGTTCCCCCCGCCCTTTCTCATAATTAATTTTTTTCTATACATGAAACCATTCTAAACGTTAATTATTTTAAATATTTGTATTTCACCATCAAATAACCATACCCTATACCTAATAGGTTAAAATTTTTAACTAAAGATATTTATTTCTTATTTTTTATTTATCTTTAATTGTAATGTAGTTATCTTACCATTAGTATACTTTTCATAATCGTTTAAGGTAGGTTTTAATGGTCACCGCATCGAGCTTAATTTATTTTATTTTTATATTTTAATCGCCTATTTTACACGTAATTTTTGTAACGTTAGAATTTACAAAAGTAATATTATACGGATATTAATTTATTTACACGTTAACCATTTATTTTATACCTAAATTTTTTTTTTTTTAAATCCAGGGTTCCTATTCTACACAACTTACCTACTGAACTAGGAATTTACTAATAATATTGAAACTCTACTTGACACTCATTGCGCACTATAAATAATATAAAATAAAATAATTAATGAATTAATATAATTGACATAATGGACGACCACATTTTAATGTATATACTTTCTTTTTAGATCCTGTCTCCCCTTTACACGTAAATACGATGTAGTACTAGTTAAAAATTGGAAGTTTTTGAGTTAAAACAGCAAGAGATGTCTTTGGCCTGACGAAGCGATTCCCTTGCCGGGTTTTCGCCGAAACATGTATGCCTATATGTAGCCATTTGGTTGGATACTAAATTAACATATATATATATATATATATATATATATATATATATATATATATATATATATATATATATATATATATATTAAATGAAAGATGAGGAATAAAAGTTATATATAACTTTATTATATCATCTGAACAATAAAGAAAAGTTAAGAGGGAATTTAAGAAAAAAAACTATTTGGCCATAGCATTTCGAAGCTAAATGCTTCTCATCAGGAGAGGAGAAAGTTCAGAATTATGCAAATTGCAAACATAGACAAAACTGGCTTAATGACATTTAGATATTAAATGAGAATGAAGGAATATTATAAAATGGTAAATAGCAACTAAAAGTAGGTAGAACATATAAGCGTGAATCGGAAGGGTAGTATATATGTAGGTAATATTAATAAAAATATATAGACCACTATGAAATATCTGCGATCATTAAAGAAAAGGTAATAATAAAAGAAGAAAGAAAAATAGGGGCAGAAAATTTTGTAATTCCATTTTCTTCAGATTTTTTAAATTTTTACTCTTATTTTATTGTTATTGTTTTGAGAATTGAATCTATAATAATAAATACATAATCTGCATGAATTAAAATATCATATTTAAGCGTATCTTATAACCGGGCAACGCCGGGTGGCCTGCTAATATATATATATATATATATATATATATATATACACATATACATACACATATATATATATATATATATTAAGTTAAGCATACATACATACATACATACATATATATATATATAGTGTACGTAAATAAGTGATTTATCTCTATATATATAGTGTACGTAAATAACTGCTTTATATATATATATATATATATATATATATATATAAAGCAGTTATTTACGTACACTATATATATATATATATATATATATAAAGCAGTTATTTACGTACACTATATATAGAGAGATAAAGCAGTTATTTACGTACACTATATATATATATATATACACTATATATATATATATATATATATATATATAAAGCAGTTATTTACGTACACTATATATAGAGAGATAAAGCAGTTATTTACGTACACTATATATATATATATATACACTATATATATATATATATATATATATATATATATAAAGCAGTTATTTACGTACACTATATATATATATATATATATATAAAGCAGTTATTTACGTACACTATATATATATATATATATATAAAGCAGTTATTTACGTACACTATATATATATATATATATATATAAAGCAGTTATTTACGTACACTATATATATATATATATATATATATAAAGCAGTTATTTACGTACACTATATATATATATATATATATATATATATATATATATATATAAAGCAGTTATTTACGTACACTATATATATATATATATATATATAAAGCAGTTATTTACGTACACTATATATATATATATATATAAAGCAGTTATTTACGTACACTATATATATATATATATATATATATAAAGCAGTTATTTACGTACACTATATATATATATATATATATATATATAAAGCAGTTATTTACGTACACTATATATATATATATATATATATATATATATATATAAAGCAGTTATTTACGTACACTATATATAGAGAGATAAAGCAGTTATTTACGTACACTATATATATATATATATACACTATATATATATATATATATATATATATATATATATATATATATATATATAAAGCAGTTATTTACGTACACTATATATAGAGAGATAAAGCAGTTATTTACGTACACTATATATATATATATACACTATATATATATATATATATATATATATATAAAGCAGTTATTTACGTACACTATATATATATATATATATATAAAGCAGTTATTTACGTACACTATATATAGAGAGATAAAGCAGTTATTTACGTACACTATATATATATATACACTATATATATATATATATATATATATAAAGCAGTTATTTACGTACACTATATATAGAGAGATAAAGCAGTTATTTACGTACACTATATATATATATATACACTATATATATATATATATATATATATATATATAAAGCAGTTATTTACGTACACTATATATAGAGAGATAAAGCAGTTATTTACGTACTATATATATATATTTACGTACTATATATATATATATATATATATATATATATATATATGCTTAACTTAATATCTTCAGCTTTGGGGATAAAAAAGTAGAAAGCGCAATTATCTGTGCTTTAACAGTCGTGAGGTCGTGGTGAGATGAGTGCGGGTCGGGAGGGGGGTAATTCATTGCAATATTCCCAGGAGTTAAGCCTTTGGGCTTTCCTTATTAGCAGAGGAATTTTTTCTGTTTTATTTTTTATTTTTTACTTTCTTTCTCTTAAAAGAACCAAAATTCGACAAACAGAAGAATACGAAATATGGTGAGATATGAACACTCGAATAATTTACAAGGCTTTTCTTAATGAAAGTGATAATTTTACTAAAGGCATTTAGGGAAATTATAAAAACTATATACAGGGTGTCCCCAAAAGATATACTCACAGTTTGACCTTGCATTACTCATTCATTTTTTTTATTTTTTTATTTTCTTCCTTTGAAGATTGTAACGTTCGGTATGGAATATCTAAACCAGCTGCCAACATTGCCCTGCTTTTTATTGAAACCAACCGAGAGCTCTTTTTAGTATCCTCGTTGTTGCCTTAAGTGCAATTGTCTGGATCACTTTTGCACTTGGTTCACCAGGAATTAGTTAGGTAGGACTTCAGGTTCTTCTTCATAAGCCCTTTGGCATCTATAATAACTGGTATGATTGATATCTCCCTAAGATCCCAGTTTCTTTTCATATCATACATGAGACCTTGATATTTGGCCTGTTTCTCCCTTTCAGCTCTGTTCAGACCTCCATCATTAGGGACACTCACTTCAACCAAGGTTGCCACTCTCTCTGACTTATTCCATATAACTATGTCAGGTTTCACAGCAGCATTTTCAAGGTAGCTGGCTGTATGGATTACATGGTCGTAATGTATGGTATATAAACCATTTCCAACTATTCTTTTAGGCTGATGTTTCCTGGATTTGCTGCTACAATAGATGTTTAATTTTTAGAGATGGTTCAGTAGAAGTACTAACATATACTCCATCATGTGTCGCTGTGTAGTAGCCATCCGCACAGCGAGACATGGCTATTACATTCATTTTGTGTGTAAGTACATGTGTCTTGTTAAACATAGAATCCTAAGGAGTTAAATTGTAAAGTAAAATAAATAGAACCTATTATTTATTGTCATATAGATAAATGGTCTCCCTCTTTCTGTCCGTGTTCGCAAATGTTCAAACTTCCTTACTTCATTTTCCAAACACATTCGACAATACTTCATTTGGAATTGCAAGACATTGTATTCGAATTTCATTTTTCCAATCCTCGCTTGACGATGATCTTGCAGCATAAACCTCATCTTTGAGATATCACCATAAAAATGTAGCACTTTAATATATTTTTTTCTTCAAATGTTAGTTGTGCATTTGCCATTATGAATGGTTGCTGCGTCTGAAATAAAAAAAAGTACATACTTAATTGTATAGATTTAAAACTCACATACAAATTGTCTTCTTAAAAGTAGGTACATCTTTTTAGAACACCCTATATATATATATATATATATATATATATATATATATATATATATATATATATATATATAAATAATGGGGTGGTCACCAATAATGTGTACTTTTAAACATTATTTTATTATTCCATGTTTTGGTTTTTCATTGAAAATTATGTTTAGATCATTGTAATAATGTTTTTAAATCATTGAAATCGTTTTCAGTGATTTAAAAACATTATTACAATGATCTAAACATAATTTTCAATGAAAAACCAAGACACGGAATGATAAAATAATGTTAAAAAATACACATTGTTGGTGACCACCCCCTTATTTAAATGTACATCTTTCTCTCGTTGGAATTTCTTAACCAATTTTATATATATATATATATATATATATATATATATATATATATATATATATAGTCTTGTAATTTTTTTTGTGTATTGATATTCATATTAAAACCTCCTTTTCTATTTATTTAAAAGGAAAATACAACTTTGTTATAAATGGGTCGTTGAATTGCATTTATCTGCAAAAGATCTAACTAATTTGTATATTCGTTTAAACATTCAGTTTTATTAATTCCCTACTAGGTTTTTTGGTTTTCTCATATGATGATCATCTTTAGTTAATTATTACGTATAATTATATTCATGCAGATATTCTACATGATTTATATTTGGATACTATTTGAGTAAAAAGGCTATAGTAAACACAAACCACTTTCCATATATAAATCTTGCCTACCAAATTCCTTTATCAGTTTTTGGTCTACAGATATGAAAATTAATATACAGGGTATTCGAACCCATGTGAAACTTTATTTTTGAGTTTTAGCTGGGGAAAATCCGTGCAAAAGTGTGAAAATTAAAAAAAATAAATTTGCCAGGTGAAGGTCGAACAACGGCATTATGAATAGGCGTGTGTGACGTAATAGCTATTAATTCATGGCTTAATTTTTATCCATGCAGTGAACATGTCTTCATAGTACAGTCATTAACGTGAAAGGAAAAAGTAAATCGTGAACTAAACGTTTTGGTTTCGATTCTCGTAAGTGCGCACGAGTCATTTTTTTAAAAAACTTTTAAAATCATTACTATATATTGGGTGCAATACAATATAATAATGAATACGAAATATGCATTAATCAAAATATTAGATTATATTTAAGCGTATTTTACGACTGGGCAATGCCGGGCGGCCTGCTAGTATATATATATATATATATATATATATATATATATATATATAACATGAAAAAGATATAAGGATTAAAGTTACATAATAACTTTATTACATTATCAAAATGATTAAACCTGTATAGATAGGATTTATATTTTAATCTCTTTGAGAGTTGAGCTTCTCATATCTATCGAAATATGTTCAATAAGGAATTTATTCCTCTCTCCCCACCTCAAATATACCACCCTGATTTAATCAATCCCATCTATATAAGTTTAACCGATTTTAACGTTATTGACATGATAATTTAATCCTTATCTCCTTATCTTTTTATGTAACTTGCTCGTCTTAACCGGGTAGAGCCTTTTCTATCCGAATAGGTTTGTCTTTTCGTTGAAAATTTATTTTTTAAAGTTAACTCTCTCTCTCTCTCTCTCTCCTCCTTCTCCTCTCCCCCTTCCTCTCTCTATCTTCTCTCTAAGGAGTTTATTGCTAATCGCTTGAATTGCTCTTGTTGCAGGGGCCAGAATGCCTCCAAGGATGCTCAGGGATTATGATAAAAATCAGTTCAACAGTTATTTTCTTGCTGTCGGATTGAGTCCGAGGAGAACTCTCTCAGAGAAGGGTTTACTTTATTGCTAATCGTCGGAGACGCCCCTACTGAGGAATGCCAACAGAGGCTGCTCATGCATTTTTCTATACCAGCGTGTACATGTTCTAGTGCGTTGGCTTTATAAACTTAAACCTGACCTTATGTATGACCTCTTGATAAGCAGATGATTATGTATATTAAGTTACATTCATTAAAATTAGATAGCGCTTCGCTTTCATTTTTTTTTAATTGTTTTATCCTTTCTTTTGATTGAAACAAATTTTATTGTCGGCCCCTAGATAGCGAAAAATAAATAAAAATATAAAGGTAACCCTAAACGACATCTCTCTCAAATTGACATGGTCATCAACGATTCGAACCTGGCACTAGTCGACTTTGATTTAGCTGTTTTTATTGCAACAACTCAATCAAATCAAGTCTAAACTTGATGTCCATTTGAACGACTAAGTCCTTCGCTTTTAAATGCATATGAACGCTATTCCTTCTTCCTTGGCAACCAAACCAAACATTTGTGTAACAACTACATCCGTTTACTGCTACTACTACTACTACTACTACTACTACAGAGTAGTCAAAACATTTTCTTGTATGTTTAAAGGATTCAAAACTTGTATTTAAACTATAAATTGAAAGATCAAAAGGGGAGACAACTCGTTATTACTATTACTGTATTTGTGTTTTTTTTTTTCGTCTTTTTTCGGTTTACAATGCCTATTGGCATTGATTACAAGAAGCACCCGTCTTTGGATAAAACCGAGCGATATGAGAAAGAACTCAGGGTAAGTGTTTCTTTTATGTCTTATTATTAAAAATAAACAAAGGAAACTTTAGTTTTGCATACACAAGACATTAAAACGAATAAACAAGTCACAAAAAGGGGTAAGCGTTAAAGTATGCCAGAAAAAAAATCTGTGTAGGCATTAAAAATTGTTTTATGTTTTTGTTAAATATTATTAAATGAGGAATCATTTCGAGTTAAAATCCATTTAATATTAGCCATGTAACTTGAGAAAAACACGCTTGAAATGTGTCAACATTATCTGAATATAAGCGAAATCACACGCCATCAGGTCAGATTTGGTCGCCATCTTGTTTTAATTTTGCTTATTCGCATAATATCGACAGATTACAAGCAACAACAACCAAAATAACAAAAAGTATTCAATTTAAAAATACATTAATCTAAAATGCATATTTCCTAGCTTTCAATTAGCTGAATTTCTGTATTAATATTCTTATCCAATCAATAGTTTATATAAAAAATTAAAAAAAAAAAAAAAAAAAAAATTCAATTTAAAATGCATTAATTTAAGAGTAAACATTGACAGCGTGGAATCACTCTTTATTTACAATTACTCCCAGGTCCACTCTCACCCAGAAAGGTAGTATCTCTCAGAGCCCGATCTGTCCTGGAGATGGTTTGACATTTTATTCCGTGTCCCAACCTCGCATGCACTATAAAACCCCAAACACATAGTTTCAGCCATGTATAACAAATAAAAGCAAACTTCATCCAATCTAATCTTCTTATTTAATCTTCTAATCCAGAAAAGTATGTCTGCCGGATTTTAAAATTTAAACCTAAATAGCATCACATTTTGTTGTATTTATGCAATGTTTAAAAGAATAATGGCAAACACTGGTGTTTCAAAATATAAGGTTATATCCTTATTGTTGATTTTCACTGAAGAGATCCTCACTCGACTGATCGGGATCTATTTATATTTTATATAGCAGGCATCACAGAAGAGCTACAAACACACTCATCCAACGAACACAGTTCCCATAAAGCCTTTTAATTCTTTTCTGACGCTGTATTAGGTCGTCTGCATATTCAAAGTAGAAATATTATCCTAGTTCTCAGTTAACGGCATATCCTTTTTTTATTAACTCACTTGGAGTCATCACATAACTTGTACCTCCCCGACGTAACTACCCCCGACAAACCCGACAAGCTACTAAGTCTCATCCCTTTACAGTAGAGATCCCTAGGTGCAAGAAAGCCTTTTACTCCAATAGTTTCTTCCCCAGAACTGTGGGTCTTTGGAACTCCCTTCCGGGATTCTGCTTTCCCAACTGCACTGATATGCAGAAGTTCAAGTGTAATGTTAACAAACATCTTTCTACTCATCTCCCTTCATAATGACCCCGCTAATTAAGTCCCTGATAGTAGCCCCCTGCTTCAAAGTGGTACTGTGCCTTGTTTGGGGTGAAAATTGAATAAAAAAAAAAAAAAAAAAAAAAAAAAAAAAAAAAAAAACTAAGAGCCCAGGCGCACGTATGACAGCAGTGCAGCAGCAGCAGCAGTAGCTGTATACAAATGACCGAGCTGTGTGCGAGGTGTCACAGTGAGGAAGAAGGAAAGAAAAAGATTACAAGAGAAAAACGAGGACACGTGGGCCGAGAGCGATAGGAAAAGACGCATCCTAAACATGGACGGACAAAGACAGAGTACCATGTGTTTGACACGGCAGTCTTGTTAAACACATTGGAGTATGTGAGAACAAAAGACAAGGCGCTATTCCGGAAAGTACCTGTAAATGTTTTTTTTTTTTCACTGAAAAAAAGAGTGAGTCGATTTTTTTTGCTTGTCGATTGTTTCCTTGCGATGAACTCTACATGTTAACATGTGTGTAATGCTACAATACAAAAAATCCGTCGAAAAATCTGAAAAAATAAAAAGGAATAATTAAACAGCATTCTGATATTTTTAACGATGTTTGATGATATATATATATGTGTGTTTGCGTGTGTATACTATTAAAATTCATTCATGTGTTATTGCATGCAACCCTATAAAATATGTACATATTAGGTTGAGAAGACTTTTGAACAAAAGACAAGGCGTTATTCCGGAAAACACCTGTAAATAAATGTCTGTTGTTTCACTGGAAAAAAAAAGAGTCGAATTCTTTCCTCGTCTTGGTTTCCTTGCTATGGTATCTATATATTTACATGTTGATATATCAACAAACAAAATTAATATTGACGATTTTGTAAGAAATTAACTCACATGATCTGATTAGGATTAACGTGTCAGAAATGAACCGCAAATAATGACAAACACTTACCTGGATAATTTTTTAGTGTTTTTATTTAGTGTAACATGTTTATTCAGTTCGAAAAACATACAGTGTTTACTGATGTATTGGAAAATTGAAAATGGTGCCAGAGTCTCTGTTGAACACGGTAAGTTTGGGAAAATAAGTTAAAAATAAAAAAATATACAAAATACTTTTAGAAACTCGCTCAATATATGTTACATAGGCTGACAAATATTCGGTGGGTTTTTTGGACAACTTTTTCGAATCTAATATAAACCCGAAGAATTATATTGGCGGCGGGGGGGGGGGTCTCCAGTAAAAAAAAAAGCAAAAAAAAAGCATGATGAGCAACGTTGAATTAATGTTAACTGCCCAACAGAAGTTGTAATATAAAAAATGGCGGTTAAATCTCCCGCCTAATTAACCCTTCAAACAATGAAGAGTGGGAGTAAGATAGAGTAGAAGTGTTAGTCACATTCAGCATACAATTTGTGACAATTTATAAATCGGAATTGAGATGAGGGCAACAGCTTGAAATACTCAAATGACAATAAAATCAGTATCTCAGAATTATTGGCAGAAAACTTAAGTGTTTCAAATTAGAAATTTAAAAATTGGAAACAGAGAAAAAACAAAATCAAAAAATAAAAATATTAAAGAGATGTGTTAAAAAATTTGTCCCAAACTTCCAAATTTGTAGTTATTTTTTTTTTTAAAACAAGCTTTTCTGATAGCTAAAATATAATTTTTCTTTTCTTGTCATCGCAAGGATATTGAATTCTGGCAAGATCTAGTTTTGGAGTAAATAAACTTAAAATAATTTTGATAGAAAAAAAATCAAAAGACAAAAAAATATATATAATCAAAAAGGCAAAAAAAAAAAAAACAACAACAAAACGAACAAAACAAAACAAAAGACAAAAACAAAGAGTTGCATTTTTCTCTCTTGGTTGAATATTTGGTGTTTGAACTTTTAAATTTACAAAAACAAATATACTTTCTCTTTCTCGAGTACTAGCTGTATCCGATTATACCCGGCGGTGTCTTTTTTTTAAAAATGTTTTATTTTATAACTATGTATGTGTATGTTAAATTTTTTTTTCAAATATCTTTTGGTTCTAAACGAAGAGTATGAATGCAGAGTTATGCCCTGTAGTAAAAAAAAAATGGTGATTATATAAAAACAATTCTGATGCCAAGTATCTGTGTGTTTCAAAGAAAGGGAAGTAACTCTATACTAACGAGTACGGTTACGCCCCCTTTTAAAGATGGCGTCCATATGAAAATAATTCCGATTATTTTCTGGAAAGAATAAAATAAAATTGCATTTTAGTCTTAAAAACATGTTGCAACACACCAACATAGTATTGATTTTGCAGGAAGAAAGCTATCGCTGATAATAATCAAGTAAGAGTAACTCAGTACTCTTTGTGTCCTTCCAATAGAAACCTGAACGGTGATCTCCCTTCTCTGTATTCACATTCTCCTTAATCTTTATTGCCATTTTTTGTTTATTATTAGTAGTGATGGTCGTGAGGGAATCTAAGATTCTTCGATTTATGGCAGTTTCATTTTCATTGGATGTTTGCAATGTTCTGTTTATACTTCAAATTATAAAAAAAATTCTATTCATTTGTGGTTCGTTCCTTACCTGTGGTTCGTCGGTATTGCTTGGTTATCTGGGTCAGTTTCTGCACTCAAAGATTTTCCTTAATATTTCTACTGTTTTCATAAATACTGTGAATTTTTCTCGCGTCAATCTTCCCTCCTTTGATTATGATTCCTCCTAATCTTTTCCACAGGTTTCCTAAAATTGTCCCTAGTTGTCCTACAATTATTGGTATTACCTTCATTTTCTTTGTGTTTCATATTCGCTTAAGCTCTCTGACAATTTCCAAGTATTTGTTTCGTTTTTCTGCCTGGATCTTACCCTTGTGAACTACTAGGGGGCAAAGTCTATGATTTGGCATTTTGTCTTTCTTATTGATTACGAGCCTGGGTGCCCAGCGTTGCCCGGGTGTTCAGAAGTGTGTTGGACAAAAAGAAATTAAAAAAAAAAAAGTGGTAATAGGCAGGCATGCTCGAACCCGTATTGCAAAGTAGGAAAAGAATGTGAAAAAAAAGTGACGTCTTTGCGGTTGCATCCATCGCCAAATCAGAAGTGGCTAATGTTTAAATTAAGACTAGCCAATCAAAAAGAGGGGATGACTTTTGAAAATATCAGCGAAAAAAAACGACCCCTCCCTGTAGACAAATACCTAGTTGAGGGTGAAGGAATTAATGTTTTCAGCCAATTTTTCGATACTTGTCGTTTGAAGGGTCGAGCTTCAAAACAATATTGATCTTGTGAAAACTGTGGACGTTTGCATAGTTCTCAGTTGACAGCCATTGTATTCCTGGGCGAAGTATGAAATAAGGACCCCAATCGGCTAAACTAAGAAAAGGACAAATTTTAGTCGACACCAGTTTAACCTTGACCTTGGCACATTCAAGCAGATTTTCGCGACCAAGAGCTCATTTATATATATATATATATATATATATATATATATATATATATATATATATATATATACACACACAATTTTAATTAATCTTTGGATTAATATTTTCTTAAAAAAAAATAAAATAATAATAAAAAATAATAATAATATAATAATAATGATAATAATAATAATAATAATAATAATAATAATAATAATAATAACTAGCGGGACCTGTGGAAATTCCACAGCGGCATTTTTCATATGAAATATATTGTTGCTGGGCACTCTATAGGCGTTCTGTTCAGCATAAAGGAAGGCAAAATCATATTATTCTAACTCTATTATTAAAACTGTATTGCCCCCTTACTAAAATAATAACTTTGATATATTTCCTGGGCTGATTATATCTTTACATACACACCGGTCAATTAACTCACATTTCATCATTTCTCATAATTATTGAATATGTTACTATGTTCGACAATAATTTATCATAATTCTAACCCACATTATCGCTTCTCCCCTTACTAAAATAAAAAAAAATTTGATATATTGTATGGGCTGATTATTTCATTAAAAAAAAACACAACTATCAATTAACTCACATTTTCGTCATTTTTCATAATTCTTGGATATGGTACTAATTTCGAAAATAATTTTTCATCATTTAAACTTACCATATCGCATACTTTACTAAAAGAATTACTTTGATATATTGTCTAGGCAGATTATTCCATTACAAACACACCAATCAATTAACACACATTTCATCATTTTTCATAATTCTTGGATATGTTACCAATTTCGACAATCATTTTTTATATGTTTAACCCACATTATTAACCAACCACTACTAAAATAATAACTTTGATACATTATCTGGGCTGATTATTTTATTTCAAACACACCAATTAATTAACTCACATTTCATCATTTTTCATAATTCTTGGATATGTTACCAATTTCGACAATCATTTTTTATATGTTTAACCCACATTATTAACCAACCACTACTAAAATAATAACTTTGATACATTATCTGGGCTGATTATTTTATTTCAAACACACCAATTAATTAACTCACATTTCATCATTTTTCATACTTCTTGGATATGTTACTAATTTCGACAATAATTTTTTTATAATTTTAACCCACATCATCGACCCCTTACAAAAATAATAACTTTGATATATAGTCTGGTCTGATTATTTCATTGCAAACACCCTAATGCATTAAATAACATATTATCATTTTTCATAATTCTTGGATATGTTACTAATTTCGACAATAACTTTCATAACTTTAACCCACTATGTCGCTCCTCTTTATTAAAATAATAACTTTGATATATTGCCTGGGCTGATTATTTCATTACAAACACATCAATCAATTTCGGGTATTCTCATAGTATATATGTTCCACCTATCTTATCCAATCCTGGGTGATGCAGCATATTCTGCTCGTATATATCTTTCACCTATCTCATTCAATTCTAGGCGATACTGGGTACTCTGCTACTATATGTTTTCTACCTATCTCATTCAATACTGGACGACGCTTTCTGCTACTATATATTTGCACTTATCTCATTCAAACCCGGGACTGATTTCATGTCTGCCACCCCACTATTAAAAATATACATGAAATAAAGTAATGTTTAAATCGTAAAGTGTTTCAGCCATTTCTGGGACTGACTTTATATCCCCAACCCACTGTTAAAAATATGCATGAAATAATGTAATGTCTAAATAGTAAACTGTTTCAGCCCTTTCAAGGACGGACTTCATATCCCCCATCCCACTGTTTAAAATATACTTGGAATAAACTAATGTTTAAATCATAAACTGTTTCAGCAGCTTTTCGAAATTAATACATAAAAACATTAACGTGTTTAGGGATTAGGCAATCATTGCTTCAACATGAATTTCTGAGTGTAGTATCAGTCTCAGCATTCCAGTGACCTAAATCCCTCTCTTTTTTGGCCTTGGTTAATGGAGGAGAAATTCTTCATTACTGATACAATTTTTATTTTTGTTACTGACCAGAGTGTCCCTTTTGGGGAGCTGGTTTCCTCCGAAATTTTTAACCGACCTCATGTCCAACTCTGCCCTTGTGGGGAGGCAAGTAAACAAAACAAATAATCAGAAGGGACATTTTTCAGGGCATCTTATAATTAATCAGAAGAGACATTTTCAGTGCATTTTATAATTAATCAGAAGGAATATTTCCAGACCATTTTGTAATTAAATTAGAAATTACTTTTCCCAGTTACTTTTGTAATATTAAAACTTTGTCACATTAAATATAGTACCTATTTACAATGCCTCCCCACGGCACAGATTTAGACACCAGGGTCGTTTTTTAACGTGGAGAAAAGGAACAAAAAATGGTCTTAGTCGTAAAGGATCTCTCCTCCACTGAAAGACAGATACTACACTTTGATCTTGACCAAAAGGCCAAGAACAACAAATTATTTTTATTAGTTGTGCCTCAACAGAGACACCAATTTTTTTCTTTTAAACACACACGCTATAGTGTAAACGAGTTATATTATTTTTGCAACAAATAGTGATTTTTTTGTATGGAGAGTGTGTTTTATATATTTATAAAATTTCTAAATAAAACAATTTAAACCAAAATTTGGATTGATATTTTTATAAAAAATACAAACAATAATAATAATAATAATAATAATAATAATAATAATAATAATAATAATAATACTAATAACAAAATCGAATTGCATTAGGTATTTGTGGCATGGTAGACCAAATGAAGATTTACAATTAAAAAGTTGATTTTTAGGGGAGAGGAGAAATCGCCATTGGAAAGTAGCTTCGCACAGAGAAAGTTTTATATTTCTTTTTAGATTGGGGGGGGGGGAGTAATTTTTTATTTATCGCTATTTTTAGGGGGTATTCAAATCTGCCTTTGGCAAATGTGTAGTTTAGCGGCGTAAATTATTTGACTGACAAAAAATTATAAAAACTATTTATTTTTATATAAAACACATTATTAGAACCTAAGGCGAACATATTTCATTATTATTTTTTTTCATCATTTTTTATTAGACTAACTGTACGACAATCGAGGTCGCCATCTTGTTTTAAAAATTTGGCCTTTTGAGGTTTTACAAATTGGCCTTTTTAAGGCCAAATTTAGTCTTTTTTTACGCTCTTTCATGAACTATGTTTATATATATATATATATATATATATATATATATATATATATATATATATATATATATAAAATTGGTTAAGAAATTCCAACGAGAGAAAGATGTATATTTAAATAAGGGGGTGGTCACCAACAATGTGTATTTTTTAACATTATTTTATTAATCCGTGTTTTGGTTTTTCATTGAAAATTATGTTTAGATCATTGTAATAATGTTTTTAAATCACTGAAATCGTTTTTAACGCCTTTCAGACGTTCTGTGAAGCGTCCTCTTCAGAAAGTATTTAACATGTTTAGAATATATTCAAGATGTGTTAAAAATGTAAAAGAACATTTTCGTAGTTCATTTGAAATGTTTCCGAGAGGTGGAAACATGTGTAAATGATTCTACTTTTCATTCGTATGTTCAATTTTTATTACTGGTTCATTGGGCTGAATTGTGGTCATTGCTGTCTTATGTTTCTCTCTCTCTCTCTCTCTCTCTCTCTCTCTCTCTCTCTCTCTCTCTCTCTCTCTCTCTCTCTCCCCCTCTCTCTCTCTCTCTGCTTGTGTTTCTATTTATCTTTCTTTATTTTTTCTCATTTTTTCCTTTTTTACTCTTACTTGAGTGAGTGTGAGGGGTACTTGGTCAACTGGGTGCATAGGGTAGGATGTGTGTGTGTGTGTGTGTGTTTGTGTGTGTGTGTTTTCTTTTATTGGTTTGAAATATATGTTCTGTTTTATAGTATTATAAATTTATTTGCTTCCCTAGGAAGGTAACTGTGATCCAAGGTCGTTACTAATGTGTATGTGTGAGGAGGGGGGGCTAGCTTCTCTGAAATAAGGGTAAGGGTGTTTTCATTCAATTTTGATATTTAGTTTTTGGATTCTTAGATTTTAGTATTGTGATTTTTCGTTTCAGTCTTAGACTGTTCAGGTATTCTTAATATTATGTTTGTTTAGATAAAGAGGTGTATTTATAAATATACGGAGGGGATTTTTTAATGTTTCTATTTATTTTTCTCCCCATGTGGGTATGGCCAGACCAAGGATCGTTTCTTAGTGTGGGGAAGATCTCGTTCCCCAGAGGAGAGGGGCCACTTGGAGAGGTATAGATATGGGAGGAGGGATGATAGAAGGGATGATAGTTCTCAGTCATGAAGGATTTCTCCTCTACTGACTGAGGGGGGAGCGAGGTGTTGGAACATATATTACACTATGGTTCTAGGTGTTTCCTAGTGTTGTTGGTTTCGAGGTTAAGTAGGGTTAGTACTGTTCAATGGGTTGTATTAGAGACAGGGGTGTTATGTCTGTGTGTGGCTGTATACGTGTGTGTCTGTGTGTGTGTGTTTTAATGTGTCGGTTCTGATTTATGTGTGGGTGTGTATATGTATATGTACGTGCATGCGAGTGTGCCTTGCATTTCATGTTTTTGTGTGTTGATATTAGGCTCTGTTTAGTTCAGGAGTGAATCTTGTTATGAATTTTTTTTCCTGTGTAAGTAAATAAAAATAATTGTCTGTTTGGAAGATTGGCATTATTTTGAAGCTATTTCCACTGCATTTGTGTACGTGTTTTGAAACATAGAGGTTTATATATATATATATATATATATATATATATATATATATATATATATATATATATATATATATATATATATATATATATATATAACGCACTCTTGGTAATGAAAATCCAGTTGAATGTGCCAAGGTGAAGTGTAAACCAGTGTTGACAAAAATCTGTTCTTTTCTTAGTGAAGTCGGCTAGGGTTCTTATTTCATACTTCTTTTTTGCTAGTTTGTTTGCATTCATTTACGGTCGGTCTGTTGATCGGTCGGTCTGTCTGTCTGTCCTTAACACTTTTGTGCTTGGCCTTTTTGGTTAAGATCAAAGGTCTGTTGTTAAGAGATGCTGTTCTTAGCTTTTTAGTGGCCAAGATCAAAGTGAAGTATCTGTTCTTACAATATGGTGTACTTATGTTTGTAACTTTGTGATATAAAGTGGGGGATCACTTTTCTGTATTAATTAAATGTAAAATGATCACCCACTTTACAACTAGTCAGTCTCAAAGCCATTCAAGTCATTCTCCAGATCATTCAAGTTGTTTTTAAAGGATTCCAGTTATTTATTAAGCATTCAAGTCATTCTTAAGGTCATTCAATTCATCCTTAAGTTCATTAAAGTCATTCTAAGTCATTTACTTTTTATTTATTTAAGTCATTTCAGCCCATTTTTTGGTCATTTTAGTTTATCTTTAAGAATTTCATGTCAATCCTACATTCACGCATTCATTCATTACATGAGAGCATGCAACTAATGGCTACTGGCCTTGTTCTGACCACAGAATTTGCATTTATTGCCTTCCTGGGGTTTTATCCATCTTGGTTTTTGTATAGTTTGTTCTGATCGCATTGTTTTGTACGGCTGCCAGTGGTGATTCCATTTCTCTGTTTAAGTGTTTTTTTGGTAACCATCTCAATATACTTTATTATTATTTACCCACTAAAAGTTCTAATACAGCTCGCTTCTTTGATGTTCAACTTGGATAACGAAATCTATGATCTGATAGTTTTTATCATTTTTGTTGCCGATTATCATGCTTGGCCTCCTTTTTTATGGAAATCATTTCAGACAAGGCGTGAAGCCACTTAATGTAATAAGCTAACAAGGATGAAAAATTATTACCATAAACACAGGAGATGCGTATTGGCCGTAGTCTTGAAGTGAGTAGGGTTATATGTACGAGGAAAGCAGTTAACAGAAAGAGAATTCTACAAGTCTGCAGTTCTCAGAAAAAAAAAAAAACTATTAGACTAAGAATTTGTATTACAATGAGGTATCCAAGCAGCGAATTGAAGATCACTAGACCAACGACTCAAATGGGCTGGAACAAAGGAAGCAGGAAATATATCAGGCAATTCTGAAGAACACATGACATGATAATATTAATAAATAAAAAAATAGACTGAGATTACCAACATTACGTCTGTGAAAGAGGGGCTGCAAAAAAGAAGAAAGAAGTAGAGGCAAATCAAATTGCAAATCTTATCAAGAACCCTTGCTTGCATAAGTCTGTCTTTTAATACCTCCATGTCCAAGAAGATTTTGTGATTTCCAGTTTCCAATACTTCTCCGTTTTTTGCTTATAACATTTATTTGCATGCACACAGTGCAGGTATTTGCACAGTCCCCAGTGAAATGCTTTGGCCACATGCGCTTTTTTGCATTCTTTTTGTACTAGTTTGCTGCATTCATTTATCATGTAGTTTACCGCATCATCATCATCATCCTCCTCCTCCTCCTCCTCCTCCGCCGCCGCCGCTTATCGCTCCGTACGTTATCATCATGCATCCCTAAAAAGAAATTGGTGTCGCTGTTGAGGCAAAGCTAATAAAAATGATTTGTCTTTCTTGGCCTTTTGGCCAAGATCAAAGTGTAGTATCTGTTCCGGCAGATACTGCACTTAAGATAATTTGTACCAGTCAATGGAGGGGAAACCCTCTATACTGGGACAATTATTATTTTTGGTAACCAGAGTGACCCCTTTTAGGGGAGCTGGTTTTTACCTCACATTAAAAACGGCCTTGTGCCTAATTTGCTCAGTGGGGGAGCAAATAAATACCATCTGTTCCGGCAGATACTGCAAGCTATGACTAGCTATGACTAGCTATGACTAGCAAAGACCAGATGTGGGGGAAACCCCACATGCCTGACCTTTAACCAGCTCCCATTTCCCACCTCTCGGGAGCTGGCCCCCTTTTTCCCTTCCCCCTCCCTTCACTCCTCACATTAAAAATTGGCCTTGTGCCTAATTTGCTCGGTGGGGGAGCAAATAAATACCATCTGTTCCGGCAGATACTGCACTTAAGATGGTTTGTGCCGGTCAGTGGAGGGGAAACCCTCTATACTGGGACAATTATTATTTTTGGTAACCAGAGTGCCCCCTTTTTGCCTACTTTTAGGGGAGCTGGTTTTTACCTCACATTAAAAACGGCCTTGTGCCTAATTTGCTCAGTGGGGGAGCAAATAAATACCATCTGTTCTTTAGGTGCTACATTTTAATTTCTTCTCTCTCAGTGGAAGAGAAATCCTTTACGACTAAGACAATTTTTTTCTCCACGTTAAAAAACGATCCTGGTGTCTAAATCTGTCCCGTGGGGAGGCATTGTGAATAGGTACTATGTTTAATGTAACAAAGTGTTAATATTAAAAAGGTAACTGGAAAAAGTTATTCCTTATTTAATTACAAAATGCCCTGGAAATGTCACTTCTGATTAATTATAAAATGCCCTGGAAAATGTCCGTTTTGATTACTTTTTTTGTTTACTTGCCTCCCCACAAGGGTGTAATTGGACATGAGGTCGGTTAAAAATTTAGGGGGAAACCAGCTCCCCAAAAGGGGCACTCTGGTCAATAACAAAAATAAAAATTATATCAGTAATGAAGGATTTCTCCTCCATTAACCAAGACCAAAAAAGGGGGGATTTAAGCCACTGGAATGCTGAAACTGATACTACACTCAGAAATTCATGTTGAAGCAATGGTTGCCTAATCACTAACCATGTTAATGTTTTTATGTATTACTTTCGAAAAGCTGCTGAAACAGTTTATGATTTAAACATCACTTTATTTCAAGTATATTTTAAGCAGTGGAGTGGTGGATATAAAGTGGATTACAGGATATGAAGTCAGTCCCGGAAATTACTCAAATCGTTTACGATTTAAACATTACTTTATTTCATGTAAATTTTTAACAGTGGGGTGGGGGGTAATTAAATCTGTCCCGAAAATGGGTGAAACCGCTTAAGCATTACACATTACTTTATTTAGTGTATATTTTTACCATTGGGGTGGGAAATATGAAGTCGGTTCCGGAAATGGCTGCAACCATTTACGTTTTGGACATTACTTTATTTAATGTATATTTTTAACAGTAGGATGGGAGATAAGAAGTCGATCCCGGAAATAGCTGAAAAAGTTTATGATTTATACATTACTTTATTTCCTGCATATTTTCAACAGTGTAGTGGGGATTATAAGTCAGTTCCAGAAATGGCTGAAACAGTTTACTATTTAGAAATTACATTATTTCATGTATATTTTTAGCAGTGGCTGGAACAGTTTACGATTAAAACATTATTTTATTTAATGTATATTTTCAACAGTCGAGTGGCGGATATGAAGTCAGTCCCGGGATTGAATGAGATGTGCAAATATATACTATCAAAAAGCGTCGCCCAGTATTGAATGAGATAGGTGGAAAACATATAGTAGCAAAATACCCAGCATCGCCCGGGATCGAATGAACGGTATACATAAGCAGAATATGCGGTGTCTCCCAGGATTGAATAAGATAGGTGAAACATATATACTATGAGAATACCTAGAATTAATTGATTTATTTGTAATGAAATAATCAGCCCAGGCAATATATCAAAGTTATTATTTAAGTAAGGGGGAACGACATAGTGGGTTAAAGGTATGAAAATTATTGTCGAAATTAGTAACATATCCAAGAATTATGAAAAATGATGAAATATGAGTTACTTGATTTGTGTGTTTTTAATGAAATAATAAGCCCAGACAATATATCAAATATATGATATAAGTAGGAGGGAAAGGCATAATGTGGGTATTTAATTATAAAAATTATTGTCAAAATTAGTAACATATCCAGGATTATGAACAAAGATTAAATGTGAGTTTATCGATTGTGTGTTTATAATAAAATAATCAGCCAAGGAAATATATCAAAGTAATTATGTTAGTAAGAGAGGACGCTAAGGATTGTTTAAATTATGAAAAATAATTGTCGCAATTAGTAACATATCCAAGAATTATGAAAAATGAAATATGTTATTTAATGCATTAGTGTGTTTGCAATGAAATAATCAGACCAGACAATATATAAAAGTAATTATTTTAGTAAGTGGGGCGATGATGTGGGTTAAAATGATGAAAAATGTTTGTCGACATAAGTAACATATCCAAGAAGTATGAAAAATGACAAAATGTGAGTTAATTATTTGGTGTGTTTGAAATGAAATAATCATCCCAGATAATATATCAAAGTTATTATTTTACTAGTGGGGGGTTGATAATGTGGGTTAAAAATATTAAAAATAATTGTCGAAATGAGTAACATATCTAAGAATTAAGACAAATGATGAAGTGTGAGTTAATTGATAGTTATGTTTTTTATGAAATAATCAGCCCAGAAAATATATCAAAGTAATTTTTTAGTAAGAGAGGGCGACGCGAATGGTTTAAATTATAAAAAAATTATTGTTGAAATTAGTAACATATCCAAGAATTACGAAAAATGACGAAATGTGATTAAATTTATCGGCGTGTTTATAATAAAATAATCAGCCTAGACAATATGCCAAAGTTATTATATAAGTAAAGGGGAAGAAGATAAGCAGGGCTGAAATTATGAAAAATGATTGTCGAAATTAGTAACATATCCAAGAATTACAAAAAAAATGATGAAATATTAGTTAATAGACTGGTGTGTTTGTAAGGAAATAATCAGCCCAGGCAATATATCAAAGTTATTACTTTGTAAAGAGCGAAGGGCGAAAATGTGGGTTAAAATTATGAAAAATGATTGTCGAAATAAGTAACATAGCCAAGAATTATGAAAAATGATTAAATGTGATTGCATGCATTAGTGTGTTTGTAATAAAATAATAAGCACAGACAATATTTCAAAGTTATTATTTTATTAAGGAGGGGGCGATAATGTGGGTATAAATTATGAAAAATGATTGTCGAAATTAGTAACATACCCAAGAATTACGAAAAATGATGAAATGGAGGTGTGTTTGTAATGAAATAATCAGCCCAGCAAATGTATCAAAGTTATTATTTTAGTAAGGTTGGGCGACAACGTTGGTTTACATTATTAAAAAAATATTGTCGAAGTTAGTAACATATCCAAGAATTACGAAAAATGATGAAATGTGAGTTGATTGATGTGTGTGTTTGTAATGAAATAATCAGCCTAGAAAATATATCAAAGTTATTATTTTAGTAAGGTGTGCGATATGGTAAGTCTAAATGATGAAAAATTATTGTCAAAATTAGTACCATATCCAAGAATTATTAAAAATGACGAAAATGTGAGTTAATTGATAGTTGTGTTTTTTTATTATCAAATAATCAGCCAATACAATATATCAAATTTAATAATTTAATAAAGGGAAGGGCGATAATGTGGGTTACAATTATAAAAAATTATTATCAAACATAGTAACATATTCAATAATTATGAAAAATGATAAAATGTGAGTTAATTGACTGGTGTGTTTGTAATGAAATAATCAGCCCAGGAAATATATCAAAGTTCTTATTTTAGTAAGGGGGCAGTACAGTTTTAATAAAAAAGTAAAATAATATGATTGTACCTTCATTCGTGTTGAACAGAACGCTCACAGCATGCCCAGCAACAATATATTACATATGAAAAATGCTGCTGTGGAATTTCCACAGGTTCTGCCATTATTATTATTATTATTATTATTATTATTATTATTATTATTATTATTTATTATTATTATTATTGGCTCACATGGAGCTTTCACACAAGTCAACAAACGATCTGGTTGGAAACCTGTGGTGTTCTCTGGAAGCTGAGTGACAACAAGTCTCCCCAGACGTCCAGCTCTCTCCACCTCCTTCGATAGCATTTTGAATCATCGCAACAGCCGCTTACCATTGATTTCTCGTTGGTAGTGGCCATTGGTTTATACTGGAATTTGAGTGGCACTCAGCCTTCCCAAGATCCCAGTTCTCTTTGCACTTGTCCAGCCGAGGTCTGGTTGATGCATACTCCTTGGTCTTTCACTCCTCATTGACCCTTCTCGGCCCTTTAGATCACTTTTTTATTGGGGGGGCGGTGATGAAACAATGGGAGGGATGCATGATGGGTGGGGGGTGTAGAACTTGTAGATATGCAGTTTCGGTGTTCTTCATTCCCTGTAACGCTTATTCGTTATATTGTCTTGTATTATTCTCCGCATTCAAGGATTTTCCTTAATATTTCAGTCATTTTCATTATCGTTATTCGTTGTACTTTTGAAGTTATTCCTCTGATTCCAATTACTGACATTCTTTTTCGACGTTTTTCGGAATTGTTCCTAGTGCTCCTACTATTATCGGTACTATTTTGATTTTCTTCATCATCCAAATCCCTTTTAACTCTCTAGCTAGCTCTGTGTATTTGCTTCATTTCTCCTTTTCTTTTATACTCATCCTGTGGTCAGCTGGGACTGCAAAGTCTACGATTTTTTCTTTCTTGTTAATTATTACGACATCTGGTCTTCTTGCTTGGATGGGTTGTCCGTCTGTATGTCCATGACCCATAGGATTTTGTGGTTCTCGTTTTCAAGTACTGTTGCGGGCTTATGCTTGTACCATTGGTCTGTGCGCTCAAAATGCAGTCGTTTGCACAATTCCCAGTATACCACCCTCCCCACTTGGTCATGCCTGTTTTTGTATTCCTTTTGGGCAAGTTTGCTGCATTCACTTACTATATGGTTTATCATTTCGTCTCTTTGTTCACAGAGTCGGAATTTGCTGTTTTTTTTTGTGTTTTATCGATCTTTGCTTTGATATTATTACTTCTTATCGAGTTATCTTGTGCTGCAGTGTATTATTATTATTATTATTATTATTATTATTATTATTATTATTATTATTTGTACTCACTAGTACCATCATCAGAGCTCTGATAATAGCCGATGATATTTTCTGGAGTTTGGGCAGCAACAACTCTTTTCAGATTTTCAGTAATATCCATAATCTTTGCAACAGACTCTGCTTTATCACAACAGCTGCTTTCCATTGATTTCTCACTGGCAACGACTATTGATTTTCACTGGAATTTGGGTGACAATAAGCCTCGCCAAAGTCCCAGAATACTTTGCACTCATCCATTAATGCTCTCCATCCTTGGTTTTTCTATCCTTTTTGACCCTTTACAAACTATTTTATATGGTATTATAACAGATTGGGACCCTATGGTAACGAACGAGTAGGTTTATTAGTTAAATATGCAATTTACACAGTTAAGCTTGATGAAGTTTAGAATATACAGTTTGGAAACAAACATACAAATTAAATATGTGAGAGATAAAAGAATTTACAAACAATAATAGTCCATGATAATAATAAACATTGACCATTTTAAACGTCAAAGATGATGCAATTGTCTTATTCCGAAAGATCAAAGTTCTAGGAATAAAGAAAACGTTTGTTGTATAAACGGTGAATCGGAGGAAGTAAGAGTCAGAGAGTAAGCGACGAATGTTCAAATCATGTAATCGATTCAGATAATTGGAAGAATCGGTTCAGAGAGTTATCAACATTGTAACCCCAAGAAATGACAATCCGGCGATGTGACTTAATCCAACTCAACGTGCATGTGTTTAGAGACTGAAATAAAAGTAGAATAAAACGAAATTGTTTTCGTGTTTCTTCGTATGCATCGATAGGGGAAAGGTTCTTTGTTCCAGACGAGAAGGAATTACCAACGAAGTAGTGCTGGGGGAAACCCACCTAAGGATTGGAGTTACAGCCTGTTGTAAAGAACTGTCTCATGTCCTGTTTAGAAGAACTGTTTATTGCATTTGTTTGCACCCACACCAGCACACATGTATTGATACATTGTACAGGGTGGTACAATAAGATTGTCGCCCTAGAAAAGGCAACATGATTCCATTCCCGTTTGATAAATCCGATTTTTTTTGTTGTTGCAGACCATCTACTAGTTGGCCAGTGGTGTACAAATCCCAAGAGTAATAGAAGCACTCTATCATGTCTGAAAGTGACACAATGTTCAACAAGCGAGATCGGAGATGCACCACTGTACAACTCATGCTCTTTACTGATCAAATTTATGACAACAGTACCATTGCCAGCACTCTCAAAATGCACATCCGTACAGTTCAATACTTGAAGGCATAGCTCAACGTATTTGACGACTCTTTGAAGGTGGTGGAGTGGAAGCCTATGGCAGAGGACACCGCCAGGAAGACCCAGGCCAAGGAGTTCATCAAAAAAGTTCAGTAAGTTATTGATGAAACTCCCCAGCAGCCTATTCGGCAGATTGCCAGAGATTTAGGCGTCTCACACACAACTGTGAATGCATATATGAAGGAGGATATGAAGTGTAGGTCCTACTGGCGCCAGACAAGCCAGATCTTGACTGAGAAGACAAAGAATCTCAGGCTAATCAAGTTCGTTAGATTGCTCAATGAACTGAAGCATTTCAAGAAGCCAAATATGCTCTGATTCTTTTCAGACGAAAAGAACTTCTGCCAGGACCAGGTGCACAACTGCCAGAACCATCGCTGAATTGTCACAAATAACAGGGATGTGTGTAGGGTGTTTCCAGCCATGGTTATAGTCTTTGGTGTGGTTTCAAGTGAGGGCCACATCATGCCACTTCACATTTCTAAAATCGGTTTGAAAGTCAACATCAATGTGTGCCTAGATGCGCTGAAAAATGTGGTGATCCCTTGGTGCAATCAGGTGGCTGCTGGCAGATCCTGGGTACGGCAGTAGGACTTGGCACCTGCCCACAAGTCTAAAGTGACTGAAGGCGGCTACATCTCTACTACATAATCAAGTTACTTGAATTGATTTTTTCAATAAAAGTTTTAAAATAAAGCTGTAGTGTTGTTTTTTTTTAGAGCAACGATTTTATCGTTCCACTCTGCATATACATCATATATAACATCAAAAAAGAACAGTACGTACATTTATATATATGTGACAACGTGATACGCACTGATGAGAATAAAAATAAAAGCAGGTTACTGAAAGCAAACGCAAAGTCTATTTTCAACTCTCACAATCTCTGTTGTGTATATACACCTGATAGACTTTTTCCTTGGTCGACGATGGCAACACTCAGCTGCTTACGCAGGAGAAACAAAATATACATCCAAATAATACGCTCAGGTAGGGATAGAATCACAAAAACTGGTGAAAGCTGTTTGTCAGGTCATCTTTAACGTGTATATATTTCTATGAAAATAAAAGCAGGTATGATATTATAACATTATAGATAAAAAGGAAAAGAAAATCTGTGGCCTTTTTAGAAAATTCTCAACGTTTCGTCCTCATTTTCGGGGGACTTCCTCAGGAGAATGGTAAGAATCTTTGGTATATTTTATTTTCCTCAATCATCCTTATCCTTCTCCAGAGGAAGTCCACCGAAAATGGGGAGGAAACATTGAGAATTTTCTAAAAAGGGCCACAGGTTTTCTTTCCCTTTTTTCCATTAATGAGTATATAGCATAGATGGTTATTGGTCCACTGACTTAGTCGGATTTGGACCTTAAATTTCACACTCGTCCGTTCGTTCCCAAAATTCTCAATAACTACTTATTACATTTTTCTGAAATTTTGCATAAAGTTGCAACTACTCAAAGAAGGAAATGTAGCATTCTCGAATTTTTGATAAAAATTCTGGTTGCATTACAAGGGGGTCAAAAAGACAAAAATAGTACTTTACGAGACATAGAATCTTTTCCAATCATTAGATTTTGCTGAAAATTACCCCAAAAAGCAAGACCACAGGGATATACATCTGGAAACGTAATATTTGACGCTGGAAAAATTCTGGGGCTTGAGCCCCAGGACATTTTAGGGTTGAAAAACATACCTTTTGAGGCTAATTTTTATTTTTCTCCTAAAATTCAAGGTATCAGCCGGGGAACCATATAGTTTTTGGCTTGTTTACATACTGAATGACGTATGAGTGTGTATATTTTATGATGATATTGCAACGTCTTGCCAGACGAGTGCCACCCTCTCGGACACTTAAAGTCCATGAGCCCAAATGCCTGAGGGAGTATCTATACACAGACGATGTTACAGAGTCTTAGCCTTGTACGACAGCTAAATCTCTCTCTCAGTTCAAAATGCTGAGATCCAGCAAAAAGCAAGAGCAAGATAGCCAGCAACAAATTAAACTGCAGACCAGCTTAATGCGGGTACTGGTCTCCTGCTGTATGTTTTTTTTAAATCAGAGATTTGCTTCTTCTAGAAAGGTTGCCTTCATCACGGCTTACGGGAACCCTCTCCACCCCAATACACATATATACATACACACAAATATACACAGTGCTAGTGGCTGTTGACCCCGAAAAAGGGTTCATCCGCCCTTTGAAAGGTCTTACTTTTAATCCTTCAGGGAGACTAGCCGTCCTCCTCACCAAACAAATCTGGTGGGGGAACCAGTTTAGTCGCCGGTGACCCGACCACGAGGCAGGTAGTACTGGGTTACATGGTACCAGTAGCATATGACATGACCTGACACAAAAATATATTTTATACATACATGACAACACACACGTTGATAAATATATAACACATTGATATGCAACTCTTTCAACGACGTAAAAGCACGTATAATTAGACATACATGCATGACATGTATTGATAGGTATTATAACATGTCGTTGATTTGCAAAGTTATCAAAGGTTATTACGGCAATGTAACAGTATCAGCTAAGTTTGATCACTTTGTTTGAGTAAGGAACACCTTATTATTAGCTCACATGGAGCTTTCACACAGGTCATCAAATATCTCTGAAAATCTGTAGTGTTCCCTGGAAGCTGAGTGACAGCAAGTTTTCCCAGACGTCCAGCACTCTCCACCTCCTTCGATAGCATTTGCAAATAAATTTGCGTTATCGCAACAGCCTCTCTCCATTGATTTTTGCTGGTAGCAGCCATTGGTCTATACTGGAATTTGAGTGGCACTAAGCCTCCCCAAGATCCCAGTTCTCTTCAAGCTTGTCCAGCGGAGGTCTGGTCAGTGCTCTCTCCTTAGTCTTTCCATCCTCCTTGACCCTTCTTGGTAATTTGGTATCACACTTTTATTTTGGATAGGGAGAGATGATGATGGGAAAATGGGAGGGGATAGGTGATGTGGATGTAGAATTTGTAATTATTATTATTGGCTCATATGGAACTTTCACACAGGTCATCATAGGTCGGATTGAAAACCTGTAGTGTTCCCTAGAAGCTGAGTGACAAATTATTATTATTATTATTATTATTATTATTATTATTATTATTATTATTATTATTATTATTATTATTTGTTAACTTCACAGTGTTGTGATTGAGCTGATCACACTGATGATGATCGGCACGGTGAAAGTTTCTTATTCCGCAACCTAGCAATCTCTACCCTCAGTTGCTGATGGTTCCGTAGCTTCTCATTCTTTTTGCCTGTTAAGTTAATGTCGTTTGGGCAAGCAACACCAATAATTTGGCATTCATTAATATTTTTGTTCATAACAGCAATATCCGGTTTCCTCATCTCTCGGTCATACTGAAACATCAAATACCAGAGGATCTTAACGTCCTCATTTTCCAGTGCCGCTTCTGTGTGACATTGTAGCACCTTGTCCGTCCATTGGGTTACAAACTTTTGGCACAAAACTCCATTGCAGATTTGCACATACTTTGTCATGGCGACGTTTGTATTCTTTTGGAGCAAGTGTAGCCTATTTCTTTATTATTATTATTATTATTATTATTATTATTATGGTTGTTGTTGTTGTTATTATTATTATGGTTGTTGTTGTTGTTGTTAATATTATTGTTATTATTATTATTATTGTTGTTGTTATTATTATTGTTATTATTATTATTGTTGTTGTTATTGTTATTATTATTGTTATTATTATTGTTATTATTATTGTTGTTGTTATTATTATTATTATTATTGTTGTTGTTGTTATTATTATTGTTATTATTATTATTGTTGTTGTTGTTATTATTATTGTTATTATTATTATTATTGTTGTGGTTGCAAGGTTGAACAATAATTAGTAAGGAAATACAATGAAGACGCAAACAACAAGATAACGCAATAATAAGTGTATTAAAGAAACGGTATATTTACAATATGTACAAATGACGGTGTCGAGTCAGAGAGTCTTGGTGGGAGGACATGTACGCTCTTCGGCGTCACTTCCGGTGGCATTTGAGTAAGACACGCCAAGGCCAACCTAGGCTTGCCATTTATAGTGTTATGTTATTCGCATATGCAAATAAGTGGTTGCCACCACAACAATTATTATTATTATTATTGTTGTTGTTAGTATTATTGTCATTATTATTATTGTTATTATTATTATTGTTATTGTTATTATTATTATCATTATTATTGTTATTATTATTATTATTGTTATTATTATTATTATTGTTGTTATTATTATCATTGTTATTATTATTATTGTTATTATTATTATTATCATCATTATTATCATCATTATCATTATCATTATTATTGTTATTATTATTATTGTTATAATTATTGTTGTTATTATTATTATTGTTATCATCATTATTATCATTATCATTATTATTATTATTGTTGTTATTATTATTGTTATTATTATTATTATTATTATTAATATTATTATCGTTGTTGTTGTTGTTAATTTGATATGCTTATTTATCTAGTTTATTCCGGTTTTAAAAAAGTTACAATCAATTTTTAACAATTAATAGCAAAATTTCACAAACGAAAACAAACTTAGGCAAAAGGCCCTACAAGAAGTTTGGGGAGGGGGATGGTGCAGCGTCTTTGAAACTATGGTAATTTGGAACCTTGGAAGATTTCTCTTGACTGGCAACATTTGCCACAATACCACATTCACACTATGAGGTTAAACCTACTTAATCATTTCCCAGCGTTTTTTATGCTTATTGTTGAAATAAACTCTCTTTGGTCTGCTTATTTAAGCAAGTTGTGTCAGACTATATTGTGTCAGACTATATTGTGTCAGACTATATTGTGTCAGACTAAGTTGCGCTGTGAACAACACTCAAAAGATGTGTGTTTCCTGCTCAGTTTGTGAATATATAATTCACCTGTACGAAGACCGCCTGCTATTCTTGAAAGTGTGTAGTATGGGTGTGTGTGTGTGTGTATGTGTGTGTACGTGTGCGTGTGCAGAGCGGCCCTTGAAAGCCGAATACACTTTGCATGAATCTTTTGTGAGAGGCTCCATTGATAAAGAATAAACCGCCTTATTCTTTGTGAATTGCAAATGCTGACCTTATTAAAGAAAGAGATGATAAAGAAAATGCAGAAAAAAAAAGGAAAAAGAAAAGAAAAAAATCTCTACAGAAATGGAACAGCTTTCTTTCTGGCATACCGGTGCCACAAAACAACAAGAATTGATATTCTTTGGTTGCGTCTATTCGACTTGCGCGTTTAATAATGAAAATCGTATTTCAAACCAAAAATGTACAGTAAGATTAAATGTGTTTGCGTAAAAATAATGTTAAAAACAGTATTTTCTTCATAAGGTTAGATTAAACGAAAAATTAAAAATTTAAATTAAAGCTTAACAAACCAAAGTAAATTCTGTTTTAAACTTAAGCTTGACAAACACAAGCAGATACTATTTCAGACGTAAGATTGACAAACAAAGTAAATGCTATTTCAAGCTTAAACTTGACTGATAAAAGAAAATGCTATTTGAAAATAAACTTGACCGACCAAAGAAAACTCAAGTTTGACAGATCAAAGCAAATCCTATTAAAAATTTAAGCTTGACAGAATAAAACAAATGCTGTTTCAAACTTAAGCTTGGCAGATCAAAGCAAATGCTATTTTAAAATTAAGCTCGACAGAAAAAAGCAAATGCTATTTTTAACTAAAGGTTGGCAGAATAAAGCAAATGCTGTTTAAAACTTAAGCTTGACAGATCAAAGCAAATGCTATTTCTAAAATAAGCTTGACAGATCAAAGCAAATGCTATTTCCAAATTAAGCTTCACAGATCAAAGCAAATGCTATTTTAAGCTCAAGATTGACAGATCAAAGCAAATGCTATTTCAAAATTAAGTTTGACAGATCAAAGCAAATGCTATTTTAAACTTAAGCTTGATAGAATAAAGCAAACGCTGTTTTAATTTTTTTTTAACAAAAAGCTTGACAGATTAAAGCAAATGCTATTTCCAAATTAAGCTTGACAGATCAAAGCAATTGCTGTACAGATCCAAGCAAATGCTATTTCCAAATTAAGTTTGACAGATCAAAGTAAATGTTATTTCTACATAAATTTGACAGATCAAAGCAAATGCTATTTTAAACTCAAGCTTGGCAGATCAAAGCAAATGCTATTTCAAAATAAAGCTTTAAAGATCAAAGGAAATGTTATTTTAAACTTAAACTTGACAGAATAAAGAAAATGCTATTTCAAAATTAAGCGTGACAGATCAAACCAAATACTATTTTAAACTCAAGATTAACAGATTAAAGCAAATGCTATTTCAAAATAAAGTTTGACAGATCAAAGTAAATGCTATTTCAAAATTAAGCTTGGCAGATCAAAGCAAATGCTATTTCAAAATTTAACTAGGCTGATCAAAGCAAATGCTATTTTAAACTTAAGCTTGACGGATTAAAAGGAATGCTATGTAATTCTTAAGACTAACAAGTCAAAAAAATATAATTTCAAACGTAAGGCTCATAGACAAATTATTGTCATTTCAAGATTAAGTATGACTTACTGATAACCACCATCATCATCGTCATCGTCGTCGGTTTAATGTTTGTTTTAGACTCTGGCATGTATTGAACTGCTTTTAGAAATTGACTTCCAAACTAACATATCTCTGGCTAGGTAATTATTTATCCCTCTTTCTCTTCAATTCATACTCATTACTTGCTTTCATCTTTTCCTTGACTTGCCCCAGTCAACTGACCCTGTTACCTCACCTGCTCTACATCAACTAAGTCGAGCACTCTCTCATCCATTCTTTCATCATCTTCATCATTCTCATTATATTTTGTTTAACGCGTGTTTTACACTTTGACGTGCGTTGGGCGGCTTTTAAAAATTGGCTTTCAAACTAACCTTCCCCTGCCTCTCTCTCTTAATTCCATCTTTTCATCGTTTTTAAAAATTATTTTTCTTATCGGTTTGTTCAAGTTGGGAACGGAGCAACCTACCGGATGCCAAACATTCATCCGCTAACTTAAATATTCTAACCAAGTGATCTTTTTAATATTCTGACCATTCCTTTAAGCGCAATTGTTTGAATCTTTCTTGCACTTGGTTCACCAGGTATATTTTCCAGGTAGTTTTTTTTTTTTTTAAATTCTTTTAAATGAGTTCAGTTGCTCCTATAATTACTGGAATGATAAAGATTTTCTTAAGATTCCAGTTTCTTTTCATGTCATACAGACGACCTTGGTATTTCGTTATCTTCTCCCTTTCAACTCTGTTAAACCTAGCACCATTGAGGTTACTAACTTCTACTAAGGTTACTTCTTTCTTCTTCTTGTCCCATACGACTATGTTAGGTTTTATGGCTCTGTTTTCTAGGTATGTGGCTGTAGGAATTGGGTAGTCATAGTGGACAGTCTGAGTTATGCTTGTGTCCACTGAAACAAGAAGCGATTCTCACGAATGCTAAAAACAAATGGCTCTAATTACTAACAGCTTTTTCCTGCTTCATTGGAATTCATTGTTTCCCTCACTCTCCAAAGCAAAGGAAGTTTTAACGGCAATGCATGAATTCAAAATATTTTCAACCAATGAAAATAAATTCAAACTCCAACAAATAATGTTATATAATAGTTGTTCATTATTATTATTATGATTATTCTTTTCTTGTTGTTGTTATATCGTTCGTTGCTAGGACTTTTTAAAAGTGCAGTCTTAGAGTCTTAGAGTCTTAGTGAGAGTTTTATTAAGAGGGATGTTGTGAGAGATGTTGTTGTAAGAGACATTGTTCGTGTTATGAAGTGATTCATATTTATGTTAAAAAGTTCATACTTAGAAGTGTAGAAGCTCTTTGAGTGAGGAGATAGTGTTGAGACAGTCTTAGTGTTCATATTGTGTATGTAAGATGTGTATGTCAAGACATTTTAAACCACATGATATACAAGACATATAATAACAATTTTCACTTTACCTTTTGGTAGAATTACAACACAAAGACGACGTTTATAAAAACACATGATGGGTTTATTTCTTCTCCCGACCGGCCGTGTTTTTCATAGTCAAGAATTCAAGTTTCACATTCTAAGTTTCAAAGGTGACCGTCTCGCTTCTAGACGTTCGAATCCCAACTGTAGACTATCGTCTGTCGTCCTCAAACTCCCTCTGACTCTCCCCCCCAGTTTTCTCCTTGCTTAACTCTAAAATTTCTAACTATATCGAGAACTTCCCATTTTCCATGACGTCATACACATGTTAAAACATGTGTCTTCTTTCACGTGTTCTGGAAATGCGTGTCCAAAACTTTTTCCTTTGTTTACAAAAGGAATTTTAACCTATATTCCCAGTAACCTATATTTCCAATATGTTAAAAACATGTTTATTAAATTATCTTGTAGTTGCATTCTTTCAATTGAATTTTCATAACAGAATTGACAATGCACATTCTTTTCTTGAAACTATTTTATCTCTAAGCTAAACAATGGTTTGTTTTCACATTCCATTTGCTACTCTCTCTCGTAATCTATTTCTAAACCTACATTACGAGGTTCGAATTTCGTCTATGCTATTTCATTTTCATTCTAACTAAATCTCTTTATTTTTATACTTACATGAAAAGGGGACAGCCCTTATCGTGTAACAATAACACATATATGTGAATATAGTAAGCGGACGCGAAGTTAGAAACTCGTATATAAAACAAACAGTCAAAATCTAGAGACACACAAAATCTTCTAGAACATCTACTTCCTTCCCCCCCCCTCGGGAGAAGGCGGAAAGATCTGAATCTCACTTACAAGCTTTCTCCATTTCGGATTTTGTGTTCACACGTTCCTGTGAAACTTATTTGCTTTTGGAAGTGACGAAGATAACGAAGCAGAGAAAGAAAGAAGGTAAGCAATTAGAGTTATTTGCTTTTCAACGTTCGTAGCAACCACTTTCCAATTCAGTCACCACAAATACATCCACCAATAATCGACTGGTTCAGTTCGAACTTTGTAAAGATGGAAAGATTTTTACGCCAAATTATGCTTCACTTTGAAGGGCTGTTACGCGAAATCGATGACAATGTCAAGCTCAACCATCTCAGCCAGCGGTTTTTCCTCAGCAGTAACATGGTAGGTCATTGTTGAGATGACTTTTGCCCTTTTGACTGAAGTATAGATTTAGTTCATTTGCAGTTGTAGGGGGCCCATCTTTCCAGGCTTTGCCTTCTTATCTTTTAAAAAGAGGTTAGTTTATAGTTAATCGACTTAGCCACCCCTATCAGAGAATGCCGACGGGGGCTGCCCAGGCATTTTTTGTAGGTCAGAGTATTATTCTTTTATGGCGCTGGCTTTTCACATCCCATTTTCTGGCCCTTGTGTCACATCATCCCGCCGCGATAGAGATAAATAACGCCAAAATCAACTATCTTCATTTATGGACCGGTGTTGAGGGTCAGGAAATAAGCAGCACGTTTACTTTTCGGCAGAATGAAACGAGTACAGTCGATACTTACATTATATGCTTTAAACCACCTTCTCTACCACCTATAGCAATGGCCAACAACTCTTTATCTGAGAGTACGTCTTTCAAGCTCCTTGGCCTAACGTTCACAGGAAACATGAGTTGGAACAATTACATCGAGGGCATTGCCAGGGCCGCTGCGAGGAAGGTGGGCTCTCTCTACCGTGCTAGAAAACTTCTAACACCCGAAAGTATCCTGTACCTCTATAAGGCCACTATTCGCCCATGTATGGAGTATTGCTGTCATATTTGGGCCGGTGCATCGGCTGCTAGTCTCTCGCTCCTTGACAGGGTTCAAAAGAGAGTCGCAAATCTGATAGGCCCTAAACTGGCATCTAAACTTCAGCCTCTGTCCCATCGTCGAAACGTTGCACCCCTCTGCCTGTTCTACAAGTATTATAATGGTGAATGCTCTGAAAAACTGCAAGCACTTGTGCCCCCACGACGTGAACACCCTCGACAGACCCGACAAGCTACAAAATCCCACCCCCACACTGTAGAGATCCCTAGATGTAAAAGATCTTTCTACTCCAGTAGTTTCTTCCCCAGAACTGCTAGACTTTGGAATTCCATTCCAGGTCACTGCTTCCCCAACTGTACTGACATGCATAAGTTCAAGTGCAACGTGAACCAACATCTCGCTGCCCTAATCCCTACATAGTACCCCAGTAGATGTTTCCCCTGATAGTAGCCCCCTACATTAAAGTGGCAATGTGCCTTGTCTGGGGTGAAAATGTAATAAAAAAAAAATAAAAAAATAAAAATAAACAATATGTAAACCGCGGTCGAACTGCTAGTGTCAACACACATCAAACGAATCGGCACACGAATTCGTCAAGTGACTTCATCAAATAATCAACCAATGCGATTGTGAAGAGATCCTGATAGTTTAACTGTTTATATTGGACATTTATTTTAAATCAACCCAGAAATCTTTAATTAATGATTAGTGATTTGGTTGTCGCAACAGTGTTGCGTATAGCAAAAATGGAGGACGTCACTACTAAACAAATCTAGGCTATTCATAGTCTATTAGAAAAAAAAAATGAATGTATTATACATGCAATTCTAAAAACAGTGAAAAGTTCGCGCAGTAAACAATCTGAGGTAGAAGCCATTATCGAAAATAATATTTGGAAAAGGGAACAAATGTATTATATATATATATATATATATATATATATATATATATATATATATATATATATATATATATATGTCTGTGTGAAAATATTTAACCGATGAACTACCGTTCACATAACACTGAAGTTAACTGGAAATAGTAATCATACACCAGGGATGGTTAATAACGAGTAAAATCTTTGCTTGGATTGATGAATAGCTTGAAGTTGCTTAATTTTAAACCTTTCTTATCTATTTGTCGATAGCTCAAATGGTAGGTAGCGCGTCTGGAGTTCTAAATGCTTTGGTTTTGATTCTAGCTAATGGCATACAAGTCATTTTTAAAAAATTTTACTTTTGAATCAGTACTATCTATATTTAATATCCAATAGAGAATTGGCTTTGTAATAATAAATACGAAATCTGCATGAATCAAAATATATTTAAGCGTACTTTAGTCCGTTAATATATAATAAAAAGGGACATTTTTCAAACATTTGCCATTAAAAACAAAGTCTGTAAACAACATAAAAAAACAATGCTTTCGAATCCTGGAACAATTTGACATTTTACTATTTACTAAAGCAATATTAAACATAGATTTCTCGAGATGGTAACGCCCATCGAAGAAAATAGACAACTCCTAAGAGTAGCTAGAAATAATTAAGCACCCAATGTCGGACAAGGCCAACTATCTCTAGCTGAGGAAAACACACGGCATCTTATAAGAGTTCGTACTCCCTTATCTAATATTAATGAGTTTTTATACTTCCTCCTTCAAATAAGGCATATTGTCACTTGGATGCAAGGACTACTATTTGTATTTTTCTATTTCTACTGCTGGAACTTATATACTTCAATCCTAATATACCTTCGTGCACTGATGTTGTGATTTTGTCACCCGTGAGCAGAAGGTCGTCTTTTTTCAAATTTTACTCCTTTTCGTCCCAAACAAGTCATATTTTCACTTGGATATAAGGGCCTACTATTTGGGATTATGTCTAATAGGGGACTCTGGAGAGTTGAGCAGCAAGATGTCGGTTCACATCATATTTAAACGCCTGCAGGTTTGTACAGTCAGGGAAGCAGAAGACAAGGGGGAATTCCAAAGTCTAGCAGTTCAAGGGGGGGGGGGGAACTATTAGAGTAATGAGCTTTCCGGCAACTAGGAACTTCAACAATGAATGGGTAGAATTTTGTTGCTTGTCAGGTTACACGGGAGTATGTATGCTGAGGTAGCACAAGTGTTATGAGCTCATCAGAGTACATTCCCCTAAAGTACTTGTAAAACAGGCACAGAAATGCAGCTATGTGGCGATGGGGCAGAGGTTGGAGCTTGGCTGATTGTGCGGGATCTATTAGATTTGAGACTCTTTTTTGGACGCTATCAAAGAATGGGATGCAGATGTGGCAACAATACGCCATGCATGAGTGAATGGTGGCTCTATACAGATACAGAATATTGTCTTGTGTGAGTAATTTTCTAGCATAGTAGAAGGAGCCCACCTTCTTTGCAACAGCGTTGGCAATATCTTCAATGTATTTGTTAGATTTTCTGTTGCCTGTGATTTTTAAGCCGAGGAGTTTGAAGGATGAGTTCTCAGCTAGGATGTTATATGTCAAAACAATCGGTACTTGAGAAGGGTTTTTTTTTGTAGTTGTTAAAGGAAAGACACTTAATCTTAGCGGCAGTAAATGTTACCGTCCATTTACGGCTCATTCTGCTACGGACTAAATGTTGTTTTCTAGAGTTTTTCCTGATTTTTAGTGTACTTTCTGTAATGCCTATATCCTAATGTGATGATAGAGTTCCGTGTTCTATCTTCTTCAATACAAACCATCCTAGTGTACGATGCGCAAATATTACAACCACCCATCCTTTCATGTCTTACTCAATCTTACTCTGTCAACTGACCCTACTACCTCAACTGTTCTACATCAACCAAACTAACACTATCATCCATTATTTCATCATAGTATTCAGTTTAACATCAATATCTCTGACCAGGTATTATTTATCCTTCTTTCTCTCAAAGCGATCTGTATTACATTTTTTCCATATTTTATGTTTTTTCGCTGACAACTGACCCTGCTAGCTCAACTGTTCTACAATCTTCAATTCAATAGTCAATCATTTTCATCGATTCTTCTAAGATAATGAAACTAACAAAGTTACTGTGATACTGTAGACGTTGTCTCTTTACACCCCCCACAATGTTAGGAAGTAAAAAAAAAAGAGTGGAAAAATATAACAAAAAAAAAAAGAATAAAATAAAAGAGGAAATAGGTTTATCAGCAGAGCAATGGAGAGGAAGTTGTTTACCAAGGTATACAAAAGAAGTTGAATAGGACTGTGAATCAAAGTGTGGTGAACAAAAGAGCGAACAGCAATCAATATATTTTAGAGTTAGTTTTAGGAGTGACAATGAGTTTTGCAACAATTTATGGACGGTTCGAGGTTTGTGACAATTGAGGGTAATATCCAATTAAGAAGTTGTGAGTTGGGCACAGTTGGAGGCAGGTCATGGCTTGAACCAGATCAAGAGAGATTTAGGAGATAGAGATGAGTTGACATCAACTAACAAGTGCAGCTTTGACATAACATAGATGTGGACCTTAACATGTAGGGGGTCGATAGTGTCACACACACACCTAGAGTGAAATGAAAGAGAAGAAGACTATGGAAGCAGCGTTGTAGGTCAGCATTTGTTATCGAGCAGGGTAATATGTGGTTTTATCAATTCGCTACTTGTGTGCATATCAAATGATAAAAAAATGTCGCCTTTCTCCAGAAATTCTTGGATGCATTGGAAAAGTGTAAGGTGTGGGTGGGAGTGTGGTGCTGATGAGGGTGGGATGAGGGTGATGGAGCTGGATCGGGGATAAATTTCCTATTTTATTCGTAGCTCTTCGATAAGAGGTTGACACCAAAAACCCCATTGTAAATTGAATCTTTTCACTTTCTCTCTCTCTGACCTTTATAACAATTCAGGTATCTTACACATTTTTTTTTTTTTTTTTTGCAAATAGAACCATTCAGCACTAAGTGGTGACAAAGATCTTAAGATTTAAAATATTCCTGATTTTATATCATCATCATCATCATCATCATCATCATCATCATCAAGACAGACAATATGCAGCATAAAATGTTTAGATCATCATCATCGTCGTCACAATCATCATCATCATCGTCGTCGTCGTCGTCGTCATCATCAGGAGGGCGACGATGTCTAAGTGGTTAACGACACAGACAGCCCATCATAGTGTGCCAAGTTTAGATCTAGTTTGTTCGACAGAAACACTTTGGGATGTTGGCAATCTTCACATGATCTCTCCCATAAGTACCCAATATTTTTCTAGAAAGAATTCCAACTAGAAAGATATCGGGGAAACGAATGCCAACAATAATCATCTGATTCATATGAAATGAATGAATGATGCTTAAGAACTACAGTGAACAAAATGATAACATGCACTGGACGGCTTGAAAAACTTGAATTACTTATCTCTGGCTAGGTCTTTATTTCTCCAATTTTCTCTCAAGTCCATTTTTCTCAGTTTCTCCCATGTATACTGTCCAGATTTAACCTTCTTCTAAGATCATTAGAGCTAAACTTGGTTTTAAAACTCATATTAGACATCCATTGTATTATTCTCATATCATTTCTCTCCATGAAATGCATATCTTCAACCATCACTGGCCAGGTTTCACTTAATGTGATCATGCGTGTATTTTAGAAATTGACTTCTAAACAAAACTTATTTCTTGTTACGTCTTTATCTTTTTTCATCACTTCTTTCCATATTTTCCTTTGTCTTCTCCTGTTTACTGAACCTGTTACCTTAACTGTTCTACATCTACTAACACAAGAACTCATCCATTCTTTCAATATGGCCATACCATTGAAGTCTTTTGTTCGGCTCACATCTCCGTATACTGTCCAGATTTAATCTTCCTCCTAAGTCATCATCTCTAATCCTATCTTTAAGACTCAGCTTGCATATCCATCATTTCGTTCTCATATTATTTCTCTTCATACAACGCATGTCCTCAATCCTCACTGACCAGGTTTTACTTCCACACATCATCACACTGTGTAAACATTCCTGATAAACTCTTCCCTTAGTCGAGTGTGATAACGCTCTGCTGGTTAGTAATAGCAGGAGTTCTTAACTCCCTATACTCCTAACTCTTAATTATGCATGCGCTAAGTTTGCAATATGTTGAGCTTAGTAGGAATTTTTATTTTATTTTTTTTTCAAAAACACTCAAACCATTTTTAGACTATATATATATATATATATATATATATATATATATATATTTATATATACACATATATATTCACGTCATCGTATAACGATTAGATCACTCTCTGACTGACGTAAATGAACATTTAAAATTAAAAATGTTTAAATTCGACGTTATTTCACGCGGTTAATGGTAGCCGAATGGATTAGGTCTTCACTAAACCGAGCCAGAGATGTCTCGTGACGCGGGGTTCAACGTTCAACTGGTATTAATCGTGACACCCTGCACTGAAGATTCCCGAAAGGATGAAACACTAGTGTCTGTAGGTATTTAATAATTATTATAGTAAAAATATAATTACATATATATATATATATATATATATATACTGTGATGTGTCCTTTCTGAGGTTTGCTTTATTATCCGATGATGATAAATTAATTTAAAAAACAATAATTTCCTCAATTCCCGTGGAAAGCCGCTAGGATGCTACATGCCAGTCCATATTTAATTGACTTTCTCTATCAAAAAGAGCATTTTTAATGGGTATAACAATTATCTGCCCTTCTTGATTAATTGGTCTATAGGCTTGTGAGTTGAATAAAATAGATATCAGATGGATAGATATATTTAGTTAGCAATCGGCTATCTGTCACTGTAATTGTAAAAAAAGTTTACAATTGAGATAATTCACAGAGTTGTGCCCCTTTCATTATCATTTTCTTGTTTGTTTTTGTATAATATACCAAGGGAGGTCACTCCGGTTGGTTTTCCCGTTTATTTATTTTGTTTGTTTTTCTTTCTTTTGGGCGATATATATATATATATATATATATATATATATATATATATATATATTAGCAAACCTTAGCGAGATTTCTGAGTTTTAGTATTTAATAGTTCTCTTAAAGTGATCCGATATATCTTTATAATTGACAAATGAAAAGAGTAACAACCTTTATTTTACACTGATGAACATCGACTATGTTTTTCTTTTCATATTTCTCGTGATGTTGTTTTTTTTTCAGCGGAGTTACTTAGTTAGACGTGTTCTCTCCTTGGAATCCCTTCTGCAACTAACTT